>NC_134486.1:233881888-234049388 GCF_040206685.1 Ascaphus truei | reverse complement strand
TTTGCTAGAACTGCTGTTTTGATATTGTTTGGTTCCCGCCCCATTTCAGCTATATGGTAACATAGATAATTATTAAACTCTGATTTTTCCAATTCAAACTCGCCTGAAAACAGAATGCAAAAATCTGGGTTATTACGTAACCCTTTGGGAGCCCTATGACATTGGGGAACCGTCATCATAAGTGCAACCCTGGGGGCCTTATGTTATTGCTTCAATGTCGTGGATGTTTGTTTGTTTCTAGGTGAAATCGCGACCTTACTTCTCTGTGAGCTGAGATCGCGAGTGGAATGGGAGAGCCGGAGGACCTTCCCTTCTATTCCTGGCATTTGGGCAGATCGTAGTCATAGGACCACTACACTAGTGACTACATGGCCCAGAAGCCAGACGGGGGGATACGTATACAGGGTGCTGCAAGCCTTCCAGCACACAAAGGGTTAAGAATTATATATGCATGAAAACTGGCAAGATTTCTGGCCGGGACATTCTGGACAATGTCCTGGAACTAGATTCCATATTCCTCTGTCTTCCCCTTTAGTTATGGGATTCATTTCTCCCTTCTTTAGTTGCCTGTCAGTTTCCCCTGTCCCAGCAGCAACGCTGTATGTAAAATGCAACATTATTGCAACATGTCGTTTACACAGCCTGTGTTGGTTGCCTGCAGCTCATATTCTCCTAGCTGAGAGTGGGCTATTCCTACCCCCCTGTCCTTGCTGACAGTTAGTATAGTCCCACTTCCTATCTAGTGTGACCCTTACTCCTCATTTCCTTTTGACCCTGGACTCTGAGTGAGTAACTGCCTGCTATCACCCCAGCAAGGCCTTTTTGTTTTACACTGTCTCATTATTGATACACTGCACAGCAGACAGAGAAGCCCTCTCTCCCCACACTCCATCTACAAGCACCTATCTCCCTGTGTTTTCCCTCAATAAAACCAAGAAAGAGAAAAGGACTTGTTTGTGCTTTGGAAGAGGTGAGACACGAGTTAAGCTACCTGGAGTCATTCACACACCATTCGTGACCCTGGCTTCAGGATAGTAAAACAAAGACCTGTGTTGGGGAATCACACAGCAGCCACTACTCAAAGACTTTATGCTATACAGAATAGTCCCTGCACACAAGGCAGCAGCTTTGCAAACAGACTGTACACACAAACCTAACTGCCTTTTTCTCTGTCTGAGTCAACCCGCTGCTCAGCCCCACAGTGAGGAGCCCACGGACACCTGTAAGTACAGCTACCCCAACGCTGCACGCTGCAGGACACCGCTCGGCACCATCTGAGACAGACGCCCTTCGCTGACAAGGTAAAAGACCGCACGCCACACGCACTGGCAAAAGGCCTACACACACCTACAGCATGGCAGAACTCAGAGCCTCACCAGACATCACGCAGGAAAGCGATCTCTCAGACACAGAGACCGCCGCGCAACTACAACAGGCGCAGGCAGGCGCAAGGCCTAAACGGACAGTCACACTGACACAAAAGGCCCGCGAAAAATATGAGACTGACATTGAAGCGCACCGCGCCAAATTAGAGTTGGCCTGGGAAACAACCGCACTTGGGGTATGCAATGTCGCCGGCGCTGGCAACTCTGTACAACAGCTCGAGCAGGCAATAACTCAATTAAAGACTGATCACGCACGCTACCAAAGACTGTCAGAGGCATATGCCACTTACCTGGCCAGGGCTAACACCGGTGAAAGCCTGCAAGAAAGAGACTTACAAAACAACATTGATCTTGCACGTGACAGCCGCGTGCGGGCCGCCATCACAGATGCGCAAAGCGTGAGAAAAGAGCTCCTCCTGGAGACCGCGTCACAGCGCTCCAGCGCATCCAGACACTCATCCAGGTCAGCAAGATCAGCACAATCCAACGTGTCCAGCGCAAGCACTAGCGCTACCAAGGCGCGAGCCACCGCAGAGGCCGCACGCGCCAGGGCCGCATACGCTCAGAAAGAGGCGACCATGAAATTAGAAAGGGCCCGCTTGGAAGAGGAGGAGCAGACAGCCGCCGCTGCAGCCGCTGCCACCGCCACTGCCAACGCCGCTGCAGCCGCTGCCACCGCCACTGCCAACGCCGCTGCAGCCGCTGCCACCGCTACACGGAAGAAAGCAGAGGTGGACGCCAACCTAGAGGCCCTAAATCAAGAAAGAGAAGCTGCTGCCGCCATAGCCCAAGCCGAAGTCCTAGAAGCAGCCGCGCAACAGGACGGCGGGGAGCAACCGTACAGACGGATAGCCTCAGAGGATCCAGCTCGACGCACTGAAGACTATGTAAGGAGCCTCTTCAGTGTGAACACAAGCGCACCATCTCAACACGGATGGGGCGACTCCACAGATACCGAAGACTCGCCAGGACCACGAGGAGAAGATGCTGCTCCATCAATGGCACGTGCTGCCTGGGATAGCCACAGCCACAATAGTGATCCGCACGCCAGCGCGCACACGGATGCACCACCACAGGCTCGCAATCCAGGTACACCCACGCGGGAGAAAACAGCCCCTCACACTGGCCAGCAGCCATCACGCGTCCACGCCAAGGAAGAGGCGACCGCACAGACCGTCCCAGCAACTACCTCAGAACGGGGCAAACGCGCCGATGTCTCAGGTCTGACAGACATAGCCAAGTACATGATCCGGCGCGACTTGGTGCACGCAGGACTCATCAGCTTCGATGACCGCCCTGAGAACTACCGGACGTGGAAGTTCACGTTCAAAGACGCAATCGACAGCTTGGACTTCTCAGCAAGGGAAGAGCTCAACCTGTTAGTTAAGTTCTTGGGGAACGTATCCAGGGAGCAAGCGCAGAGACTTCGGACGGCAAACGCACATCAACCCCAAGTAGGTCTGGACCTAGTGTGGGAAAGGCTAGAAGAGACCTATGGCAGCCCTGAAGCAGTCGAGGATTCACTCTTCAAAAGAATCGAGAGCTTTCACAAGATCACGAGTAAAGACTACTCGAAGTTACGAGATCTTGGAGACCTGCTGCAAGAACTGGAGTTCGCAAGGAAAGACCATTCCTTAATAGGTCTCAACGCCCTAGATTCAGCTCGTGGAGTGAGACCCATCCTGGAGAAGCTACCCTTCAACCTCCAAGAAAGGTGGCTTTCACAAGGTTCCAAATACAAAAGGGAGAAGCAGGTTGTCTTCCCCCCATTCTCATTCTTCGTGAGCTTCATCTGCGAAGCGGCAAAGACAAGAAACGACCCCAGCTTCGTCTTAGGGGCGCAAACCACATCCAGCGTTAGCCACCCGAGGAACGAAAGGTCAACAGCAAGGCACAAGGACTCCAGAACACCCATCTCGGTCCACAGGACGGACGTGCCCCCTACGACCCACGCGAGTCCCAGCCAGACGGCCGACAGGGACAAAAAACCAAGGGACCTTAACAAAGAATGCCCTATCCACAAAAAGCCGCATCCACTTAACAAGTGCTTCGGATTCAGGATGAAACCCATAGAGGAGCGAAAGAACCTACTCAGGGAATGGGGAGCCTGTTTCAAATGTTGTGCTTCCACAACTCATTTATTCAAGGACTGCAAAGAAGCTATGAAATGCACAGAGTGCGATAGCGACAGGCACATAGCCGCTCTACACCCGGAAGCTATGAAGCCCAAAGCAAGCAAAGCCCCTAACCCTCCGACAAAGCAGGGCGGGGAGGAAGAAGTGGGAGACACACCCCCCCCGACGTCAGTAGCATCCAAATGCACAGAAGTATGCGGAGAAGGAGACGACGGTAGATCTTGCTCTAAAATATGTCTGGTAGCAGTGCACCCAGAGGGACAACCCCAAAGAGCCAAACGGATGTATGCAATCATCGACGACCAGAGCAACCGATCGCTGGTCAGGTCAGAATTCTTCGATATGTTCGGCATACAAGACAGTACTTCTCCTTACACTCTCAGAACGTGCGCAGGGCGAATGGAGACTACAGGGAGAAGAGTGAATGGCTACACCATATGCTCAATAGACGGCAAAGTGAGCATGCCCCTTCCCACACTCATCGAGTGCAATCACATGGCGGAAGATAGGACTGAGATCCCCACGCCAGACGTGGCGCGACACCATCCCCATCTAAAAACCATTGCCGATCATATCCCACCACTAGACGAAGATGCCCAGATCCTGCTGCTACTTGGCAGAGACATCATGAGAGCACACAAGATCCGCGAACAGCGAAATGGGGACCACAATGGCCCAAGCGCCCAAAGGCTCGATCTAGGATGGGTGGTAGTTGGAGAAGTATGCATAGACAGGATACGAGGACCCGACAACGTAGGCGCCCTACAGACGAACTTGTTGGAGAACGGTCGTATATCCCACTTCAAACCTTGTCCGAACCACTTTCAGGTCCACGAGAAGCTCGAGACCAAAAGGAACTACGGAGACGCGCCTGTGGCAAGAAAATACCCCAATGACCTAGGGAGTACAGTGTTCCAGACAACAAAGGACGACGACAAACAGGCGCCATCAATGGAAGACAAAGAATTCTTGAGGTTAATGGATAAGGAGCTCTTCAAGGACGAATTGGGCAGTTGGGTGGCCCCACTACCTTTCCGCTCGCCAAGAAGACGCCTCCCAAACAACAGAGACCATGCTATGTCTAGGCTCGCTTCGCTCCGCCGTAACCTACAAAGGAAACCGGAGACCAAGGAACACTTTGTGGCCTTCATGCAAAAAATCTTCCACAGTGGCCATGCAGAGTCGGCGCCCCCAATGAAAGAAGGCGAAGAATGCTGGTACCTCCCGTCGTTTGGCGTCTACCACCCCCAGAAACCTGGCCAAATCCGAGTGGTATTCGACTCCAGCGCTCAGCATCAGGGAGTCTCCCTAAACGATGTTCTCCTCACCGGGCCGGATCTGACGAACAGTCTTCTGGGAGTGCTGATCCGCTTCCGCAAGGAACCTATCGCCGTAACCGCAGACATTCAACAGATGTTCCACTGCTTCCTTGTGCGAGAAGACAACCGTAACTACCTTATATTCCTGTGGTACCAAGATGACGACGTAGAAAAAGAAATCACGGAGTACCGCATGAAAGTGCATGTCTTCGGGAACAGCCCATCACCTGCAGTGGCAGCCTACGGCCTCAGAAGAACGGCCCAAGACGGAGAAGCAGAGTTCGGGAAAGACGCCAGGAGCTTCGTCGAAAGAGACTTCTATGTGGACGACGGATTAAAATCAGTTCCCACCGAAGAAGAAGCCGTAGATCTACTCAAGAGGACACAAAAGATGTTAGCGAAGGCCAACCTAAGGTTGCACAAAATAGCTTCCAACAGTGCCACAGTGATGAAGGCGTTTCACGCAGATGATCAAGCACCAGATCTCAAGAATTTGGATCTGGGGACCGACACGCCTCCCATACAGCGGAGCCTGGGGATAAGCTGGAATCTTAAAACAGACACCTTTACGTTCCAGGTAGCCATCGAAGAAAAACCCTTCACACGTCGCGGAGTCCTGTCCACCGTTAACAGTCTCTACGACCCGCTAGGATTCGTGGCTCCTGTCACTATACAAGGGAAGTCCCTCCTCAGAGAAATGTCCTTCGAAAAACAGGAATGGGACACCCCACTACCTCCAGAAAAACGGAAAGAGTGGGAAACGTGGAAACACTCCTTGAAGGCCCTCGAGCAACTTCAAATCCCACGCCCCTATTCACCTATATCTCTCACCGCCGCACACAGCAAAGAGCTTTGCGTGTTCTCAGATGCCTCCACCAAAGCTATAGCAGCGGTGGCCTACCTAAAAACCACGGACGTGGATGGAAGTTGCCACATCAGGTTCATCCTTGGCAAAGCTAAGCTGGCGCCACAACCTGACCATACTATACCCAGACTCGAGCTGTGTGGTGCAGTGCTAGCAGTAGAACTGGCGGAGCTTATCGAGAATGAGATGGACAGCAAACCAGATGCCGTCAAACTCTACACAGATAGCAAGGTGGTACTGGGATACATCTACAATAAGAAAAGGAGATTCTACGTATACGTAGCTAACCGCGTAGAAAGAATCAGGAAGTCAACCCAACCAGAACAATGGCACCACGTGCCCACAGAGCAAAATCCCGCAGATCACGCCACCAGATCAGTACCCGCATCTCAACTGCAGAATACGTCGTGGCTCACAGGACCAATGTTTCTTGCGCAGCCTGCGGAAACGCTACCAACCCCAGTTGACGATTTTGAACTAGTGGATCCCGAAAAGGATACGGAGATAAGGCCCCCACAAGTATCCGTGGTACTCACCAATGTATCGCACAAAAACGCATTCGGATCACATCGATTCCAACGCTTCTCAAAGTGGACGGCCCTTCTGCGAACAGTAGCCCATCTCGGGCATATAGCCTCCTCCTTCCGCCAGACACCAGACGGTAAAACTACCGGTTGCCACGGCTGGCACATCTGCAAAGAGCTGCGCACCGTAGAGGAAATTACAAAGGCTAAGGAAACTGTTCTCAGTCATGTTCAAAGGGAAACATATGCGGAAGAGATCAATTGCATTCGCGGAAAGAAGAGTGTTAACAAAAACAGTCCACTTTGGAAGTTGAATCCCTTCATCGACAACGACGGCCTCATGAGAGTAGGAGGCCGCCTCAATAAGTCCCAACTGAGCAGGGAGGAAAGCCACCCTCTTATCATCCCTGGCCGGCATCACATCGCCACTTTGTTGGTGCGCCACTACCACGAACAAGTCATGCATCAGGGACGACACTTCACCGAAGGCGCCATTAGGGCGGCGGGCATTTGGGTCGTTGGCATGAAAAGGTGCGTGGCCAGTAATCTCCACAAATGTGTTAGGTGCCGAATGCTGAGAGGCAAAAGCCAAGACCAAAGGATGGCGGATCTACCTGTCGACAGACTTAATACAGAACCCCCCTTTACCTATGTAGGACTTGATGTATTTGGGCCCTGGATGGTCATCTCGCGTAGAACTAGGGGCGGACTAGCAAACAGCAAACGATGGGCGGTACTCTTCACCTGCATGAGTACACGAGCTATACACATCGAGGTTATAGAATCTATGGATGCTTCAAGCTTCATAAATGCCCTCAGAAGGTTCTTTGCAGTCAGAGGACCAGTTAAACAAATACGCTCCGATTGTGGTACCAATTTCGTTGGAGCATGTAAGGAATTACAAATAGACACTAAAGATAATAGAGACAATAGTATCAAAAGATACTTGCGCGACCAAGAGTGCACGTGGACATTCAACCCTCCTCACTCCTCTCACATGGGCGGAGCATGGGAACGCATGATCGGGGTAGTCCGGCGTATCTTGGACTCTATGATGCTAAAAAGCAACCTGACTCGACTCACTCACGAAGTGTTAACCACATTCATGGCCGAAATATCAGCGATAATCAATGCTAGGCCTTTGATTCCAGTGTCAACGGATCCAGAATCGCCAAGTATTTTGACGCCAGCAATGCTGCTAACCCAGAAAGTAGGGAACATCCCCACCCCAGTCGAAGGCTTCCACTCTAAAGATATGTACAAGCGACAGTGGAGACAGGTGCAGCACTTGGCTAACACATTTTGGGACCGCTGGAGACGCGAGTATCTAGTGACACTCCAAGAACGCCATAAATGGCAAACGGTTAAACCGGACATCCAAGTAGGAGACGTGGTTTTGTTGAAAGACAAACAGGTAACAAGAAACGAGTGGCCCATGGGACTTATAATCAAAACCTTCCCAAGCGAAGATGAAAGGGTCCGCAAAGTGGAAGTTCGGGTGACCCAGAACGGGGTCGTTAAGACTTTTTTGAGACCTACACTGGCGACACACTTTATTCGAGCTCGGCTAGTCCCACGAATTCGGGTATACCCGGGTGTATTGAGGTTTGTGACTGTTTTCTGCCCGAGTGCATTGAGTTATTTTCCGGCAGGGATTGAAGCATTTTATTCCCATTGGCTGCAATACTGCACAGTACATATATATATACTGCATTACAATTCATGAATTTATGCCATCTGGTAGACACGCGAAGCATTGCAGCCTATTAAATCCTAATCATTATCATTTAACAGATCAGCCGCCCATCAGCCAGGCATGAACCCAGGCTGGGAAGGCAAATGCAACGGGGCTTGTCAGAGGTGAGGAGCGGCACATTCCAGGTATCTGCCAGGTACATACCGGGTATTTGCTCGAATAAAGTGTGTCGGTGCAGTATCAAAGAGACTATCCTCCTAATGCCAAAATCGGACTATCACAAAGAAGAACTGGCTACCAGTTCTATGGACTCTGAGAGACATTGTGGTGCATCAAGCTAACCTAGAGCTGTGCATTCACCTACCTTACCGAGATGACAAGGACTTAAGCTGGTGGTACCGCACGGTATCCCATCGTTATGTGGACATGAGTTTTGCATGTTATGTTGTATTGCACATATGTTCCACACATACCTAAAATAGTGGTATCTCCAGATACCAGACGGGGAGTGTCCTGGAACTAGATTCCATATTCCTCTGTCTTCCCCTTTAGTTATGGGATTCATTTCTCCCTTCTTTAGTTGCCTGTCAGTTTCCCCTGTCCCAGCAGCAACGCTGTATGTAAAATGCAACATTATTGCAACATGTCGTTTACACAGCCTGTGTTGGTTGCCTGCAGCTCATATTCTCCTAGCTGAGAGTGGGCTATTCCTACCCCCCTGTCCTTGCTGACAGTTAGTATAGTCCCACTTCCTATCTAGTGTGACCCTTACTCCTCATTTCCTTTTGACCCTGGACTCTGAGTGAGTAACTGCCTGCTATCACCCCAGCAAGGCCTTTTTGTTTTACACTGTCTCATTATTGATACACTGCACAGCAGACAGAGAAGCCCTCTCTCCCCACACTCCATCTACAAGCACCTATCTCCCTGTGTTTTCCCTCAATAAAACCAAGAAAGAGAAAAGGACTTGTTTGTGCTTTGGAAGAGGTGAGACACGAGTTAAGCTACCTGGAGTCATTCACACACCATTCGTGACCCTGGCTTCAGGATAGACAATATGAAAACTCAGCTTAGCGAATAGCCAGTGAAAGTGTCATTTTGCAAACTTGCTTCATTTGCAAATAAAATGTGTTTTTTTTTGTACAGCAGGCCGGCGGGGGTCTCTGGGTGGTGCCCGCGGGTGTCCATGGGTCTCCAGGTGGTCCCCGCAGGTGTCCGGGGGCCCCACAGGGTTTCCGGGTGGTCCCCATGGGTGTCCGGGGGCCCTCGGGTGGTCTCCGCGGGTGTCTGTGAGCCTCCAGGTTGTCCCCGCAGGTGTACGGGGGCCCTACATGGATCCCCAGGGGGTCCCCGTGGGTGTCCGGGGATCCTCGGTTGGTCCCCGCGGATGTCCGGGGTATCCCACTGGCCTGCAGTACCAATCCTGTGCCCCCCCAAAAAATTGTCCAATACTTTGAAATAAAGACACCCCCTTCCCCCCTCCCCTCTAACACATACAGTACAGTAATGGTCAAAATGACTAATATCCAGATATGGATAATAGTGCATGTGCCCATTAAAAATAAAGCATTAACAAGCAGAAATAAAGTAAATTCAACTTGCACTTACCCCGGTCAGCCTGCCACGATGAAGACTTGTTTTTGTTGTGTTTACAATGATTTATTTCTGTATTTGTTTTGTGTTTGCGTTTTAATAGTGGTTTATTTTTGGTATTTTGATTTTGAATTATGGTGTTTATTTCGAGCTTTATTTTATTTATTGATTGTTTTGTTTTGGTGTATTAATAGTTAATTCTGGTGTTTGGTATTTGCTTAATTGATTGCTGGTAATTTTATTGTGTTTACTTGTTGTGATTGTTTTTAGGTTGACCATTGACTGCTATAGTGTTAAATCATGCCCATATTACAGTATATGGACATTATGTACCCACTGTGTCAATCAATTGTTTTATTTGTAATGTGTTTAGTTTTCAATATAATGTGTTTTATTTTGGGCCCGTGTTTTTTTTTACCTTCACAATTTATTTTTATAGTGGTAAATCATGCCAATATTATATGAGCATGATGTACCCACTGTACCAATAAAAGGGTGGGGTTAGTTTCCTGGGGAGGGTGGTTAGGCCTCCTAGGTGGGTGTTGGGGGATGGTGGGTTAATCCCTTAATTACTATAGCGCTAAGGTGATTAAGGGGTTAGGGGTCATTAGATTGTATTTTTTATTGTATTGTTTGTGGCAACGGAGGACATGGACAGTGTTGAGGATGAGCACGGCCTTCCTCGTGGCAGGCTGGCAGGGGTGAGTGCAAGTTTTATTTACTTTATTTCTGCTGGTTAATGTTTTATTTTAAGTGGGCAAATGCACTATTATCCTGTAAGGATTCCGCTCCTTGGTTTGGCTGGAACTCATCCTTACAGAGCTATTCAGGTTCCAGACAAGCCCTCCCTAAACCTGCAATCAGGTATCACCTGCCTGCTGCTCCCTCCTGTGCAGCTCGGCCTGTTTGGCTTCTTGTGCTATTTAGCAGCTGCCTTTCTTCCAGGAAGTTGCTGGACATAGACTTTGCAATCTCAGTTGCAAGTAACTGTGCTTGTCACAGACTCTCTGTTTGGCCTGCTAGGCCTCCTTGTGCCTTGTCCCCTGCTCCTAGTCCCCTGCTTCTTGCATAGTAGCCCGGCGCTGCTTACCTTGTTCCTGGCAAACTTCGCCTTCGGTTTCCCCAGTGTTTCCTGTGGCGTTTCTGCACCCCTGGTTCCTGGGGCCTTCGCCCTTCTCCGTTCCAGTTCCCTCCTTCCAGAAACCTTGCTACGCTGAAGCGGCTTCTCTGAACTTTTCCTGCCTTCCCGTGCTGAAGCGTGGCTTCTGGTTCCTGCCTCCTCCAAGTGGATATTGTTCCTGTGCTGAAGTCCCTGTACGGAAGCTTCATGTTTCTGTGACTCCTGTCTTTTCCCCGTCGCGCTGCAGCACCTACGCTGAAGCGTCTTCGCTGAAGTTTTCCCGTTGACGAACTTTGCATGTACCTCGACCCTGCTCCCGCCTACCTCGACCCTGGCTTGCCTACGCACTACGCTGTTGTCTCCAAACCTGACCCCAGCTACGTTTGACCACGGACTGTGCAACCCAGAACCGGCTTCGTGGTCTAAGGTCGGTGTTTATACATCCCCACCTCAGCCCCGCGGTCCGGCCCTGGTTTGTGGCGAGCACATTTGTTACATATCCATATCTGGATTCGGATGCAAAAGCATTGATTTTATCACTGCTTCATGAATCGGCCCCAGTGTCTTTGTTTTCAGAGTCAATGCCTTTACTCACTGAGCCACTTTTTACTTTCTTTGTACAAGCTACTTAGAGCTGCAGTTCAATCATTATCCTACATGTGTTTTTTCTTTTATAAATCAGTGTTTTTTTTTAAATAAATCAGTTCTGTACTATGAGAAAATACTTGTAGCATAAAAAAACCAATAACTCTGAATGAATTTTTTAATGTATTATAATGTAACAAGCATTTTTGTTTCTATAGCAACAATTTACAACGTCACATGCCCTTCCTCTTCTGGAACAGGCTCTGACACATCCCTTTTTGAGCCCTGCCCTCTCTCTCTAGCAGTGCACCAATTGTATCTATTGACTGCCTGGTCACATGATCTTCATCACAGAACGTTGCCTCTTTGGTCCTCTTCTACTGCACTGACAGCCATTTAGTGAACCCCCAAGCCAAATCTTCGTCGATTGATCACAGGAGAACAGATTGATCGGGAACTTAGCTAATTACTTATCATTGTGGATTGTATTATTGCACATATTAAAGGGAAGAAAAAAAAACGGCAGCTCGGACTGCTGCTTTAAGGTACAGAGGTAAAGCACTGAAAATTCAGCTCGAATTCGACAGTGATATAATTTAACTGGGATATTCCTGTATTAATCAGCATACTGTCTGCATAGGCCAACATGTTGGAAATGATTTCTCAGTTGGAATACAGCCAGGATTAAAATGCGTTATAACAAGGGATTATTTTTAGTTGAGACAGTTTCCGGAACACCACTTTCTCATGCATATATTCTCGCCTTATTCTGAAGAAACTTCTCGGGTGGGAAAGGTGCTAAGAAAAGAACAATGGATGAAAAAAAAAAAACTTAAATCAGATTGTATTGCTTTTAAATGGGCCTGCAGTACTTTACAGAAGAGTTCGACAAGCCGTATGCTTTATGGGAAAAATACATGTACGTTTTGTCAAGCACTGTACATTATAATTCCACCTATGAATACATGTCATGTTGTCCGATTACCGTGACAACCCAGGTTATTTATTTATTAATAACATGTTTTACCATAAAGTAATACACTGGGAGTTATCTCTCGTTTTAGTGGGCAGTGGGTCAACATTTTTTAAAGCAATCTAAGGCTTAAACTAACTAGTTCACTTATTTGTATGCTGTGAAAATAAATGTGTTTTGTTTTTCTCTGCATTCTTTCCTTTCTTTTGACCAATGCGAAGATCATCATTCCATTACACAGGAAAATACTTATTACAATCTTATTACCAAAATACACGAAAGAGAGTGTGTAAAAAGCATCCAAAACATTTATTTACCGTGAAAATGTTAAATGTTTAAATAATTATTTCAAAAAGTTTATACGCGTCAATCTTTTCACAAATGTGTCAATCAGCTATATTTAACCTATAGGTTGATCACAGGAAGACCAGCTGTATGAATCACAGATCTATCACAGTCAGGTTTGCCACCACTCCAGGTTTGACCCGTAGACTACAGGTTTCGGCCACGTATGTCCGGGCTACCGGTATATCTGGAAAATCTCCAGGTGGCGACAGCATCTCCCGGCATCTTCTCCCACTGCCCATCATATCAACATGGCTGCGCAATGTCAAATGGCGCTACGTTGCCATGACAATGGAACACTGTGACGTCACGGCGCCACATGGTGTTCAGTTGTCATGACAACGGGGCGTCACGTGACACCTCGGCGCCATAATGTGTCCCTTTGGTATCACTGCGATGTCAAGTTGTCATGGCAACACTCGCCAATTGACATCGTGGAGCCATGCTGACTGTACTTTACAGGGGGAGAAGATGCCGGAAAGATGCCGCAGGTAAGAAACATAAATATATAAATAAATGTAAAAAATGTTATTGCAAAAAGTCTCTGGGTTAGCCTTCAATAGAAGGTGTCAACCCAGATCACAGTCTATGACTATTGCTACGCAGGAGAATCCATATTACTTTGGAGCATGTGAGTCTTCCCATTGGTTACTGTACCATCCCATCCACAGGGGGATCTGCCAATTAGGTACGGCTTATAGAAAACATTTCAGATTTGCTCTTATACTCTGGCACCATAAGAAGGAAAGACCCTTATTCAATATGTCCCTTGTCTGGGAGAATTTACGCCGTATTCATTTGAATGGGGCTTACGTCTTCCTGAGCAATAGAACAACTGCTTCATAGCATATTGAATAGGGCATCAAAGAGAGAATTAGGGGTCAAGAATGCTCATGAAGGGAGGAGTACAGACAGTGATTCAGTAAACAGTGACACTGAGTTTGAAGCAGGGGAGCCTGGTTCAAATCCCAGTGTCGGCTCCTTGTGACCTTGGGCAAGTCACTTTATCTCCCAGTGCCAAAGGCACCAAAAACATAGATTGTAATCTCATCTGGGTAAGGACTGTGTCTGTAACATTCCTATGTACCGTGCTGCGTACCAAGGGCCATACTATAATTGTGATGCACTTTGTGCCCCATTGGGAGTAAATAAAGTATTATTATACTATTCTTAAATTAATTACAAAAGGTCTGGGATCCATTTACACACGGTAGCACCACTACTGCATTCATCTAATCTTTTCCCATCTAGTCAATAAAATCAAGAGGAACCGTAATGTAACTATTCAAGCATAGTTTCCATGGAATCTCTCTCTCTCTCTCTCTCTCTCTCTCTCTCTCTCTCTCTCTCTCTCTCTCTCATCTATATATCTATATCTCTCTATTTTTATATATATATATATTGAAGACCACGTGTCATAACATTGGGCCTTTATTGGTGAGGCTCTGTCTGAATTCCACACAGTCAGCAGATATTAGCAGCTGGGCTCTTCAAAGGTCTCAATAGGATATTACATGTCAAAACATATCAATGTTTCCTAATGCTACAAGTGATAAACCAGCTTCATTTTTGTGATGACAAAATATATTGTTTTGATATACAGTTAACATTTTTGATATACACAGCTGTTGCTATTACGGTAATCATTATGAACAATTTCCTCGCTGACCATGTATAGTATAGAACGTGTCATTGAGTTAAGAAAAAGTCAAAGAAATATGCAATAGTCCCATACTAAGAACCAATGGTCTTTAAAAACAGTAATGTGGATTATAAATTGAACATACATATTCAAATTTACAAGCCAAGTCCGATGAGCCAGCTGGTTCAGCAACAGAGATCATTTGCCGTCTGTTGGCCTAAACAGTTAATGGCTACAAATTGTGCTTTTCTTTGTTTTATAGGCAGTATATGGGAAATGTAATCTTAGGCCGCACCCATGCTGAGTGCGACGAGGCGCGTGTAGTAGCGCACGCCTCAAACAAAACACAGGCAGTCAATGCGGACGTCCATAGAGCGCGAAGACCGGGTCACGTGAGCGGTTCAGCCAATGAAGGCGAACCAGCTCCGTGATGTCACGGCCACACCTCCGCCAAGCCTCCCCATCGCGTCTCCCCCTAGACCACAAATTGCCTCTGCTACAGGGGCAGGCGACGCCACGCGCGCCTAGCAGGGCCTCGGCCTTAGAAATATAGTTGGAGTAAATTATCAACATCCAACAGTCCAATACTAAGAACCAATGCTTTCTAAGAGGGAGTTTCCCTCCAAATTGCCCGATTTTAAAAGTGAGCTCAGCGTGATGCCATTTAAAGCAGCAATCCCCCCAGAATCCAAAATAAATTAGTTTATTATCCCCTCAGCATGTCCTGCTCTTTTATTTTTTTTTGAATGTTAAAAAAACATGATTTTCTAGATCATTAGCTTCTGCTGTTACCATGGTAACCTTTAGACTGCATTAGGCTCTGGGGAGAGCTTCCTTTTCTCCTCCCAGGGACTTCATATTTCAAACGTTTATATCTCCTGAACGAAGCATCAGATTTTAAACATAGAAACAGCTTTGGAAAGGGCACGACGAGATCTCTTAAACTAAGAATGAATCCAAACAATGCGGACTGCCTCTTTAAAGCAGATAGCAACTTTTATATAATTTTTTTTTGATCCCTGCTATTTTTCATTTTATTTTATTTTTAAAATGCCCCCGGGCAAAAACCTGTGCTAGTGATTACATGGCAACTGCTGCCGACTGTCATTTATTCTAACTGCGAACTTCAAAGGGCCTTATCCTGGGATTCTCAGATAAGGTTATTCCTCGTATAATTATGTCACTAAGGATTTGAGAAAGGTCATTACAGCTACAACAATATTTGAAGTTAGGAATAAATGAAACTGCACAGCGTTTCCGCTGATTTACCAAGCGATTCCCTAATAATGGTATATCTATGATAGCCATGCATTAGGCTGGGGCCATGGTACCGCAAACACTGAGCGAACAAACTGCCTTAAGGCAATGTTCGCGTCCACTGCCACTGCACTGGGCTCTGAAGAGATCTCCATTTTATTCCTGGACACTCAATATTTCAAATGCATATACCTTCAGAACAGAGCATCAAAGATCTCTAAAAAAATAAATAAAATTAAATTGCCGGTCATTCTGGACTGCTGCTTCTTTAAAATGAAATAATATTATTATTATTACCATTTATTTATAATGCGACAACATATTACGTAGCGCAGTACGATAGGGTTGGAGGATGAAAAAACAATAAGTAACAAGCATAAACATACATTGTTACAGTAGGTAAGGAGGGCCCTGCCCCACGGAGTTTACAATCTATATGGAAGGGTAAGTAGAAACATCAGGTACAGGGGATAAGGAGGTTGGTGTGTTTCGTATAGCTGCATGTTAATTGAAGGAGTTGGCATTTGGGAAGAAGTGTGGGGGTTTATGCAGAGGTAGAGCTGTGCAAGCAGGTCAAGTGTGAAGATAGAAATGCTTCGATATACATCTGAAATACTTCACCCAAGACCAATAATCGAGCAGCTGTAACATCAGTGAACAGCGACACCCTTTAGCTACCATGCAGCTGCCTCCAAAGGCTAACGCCTTATTGTTATGGTTGTTATGTCCCAGAGATTCTTTGGCTAGAAATACAGGGCCATACTTACTAAGTAGTGCTTACCATAAGACACCGTACACCTTAGCCTAATAATTATGGCTCTGTACGGCCCATTCAAGTGAAAGTGTCTTCCGGCCTAGACGGCGTCTGGAGTAACGCCATTTAGTAGATATGGTCCTTTAATGGTTTGTTCATTGAATGGGTGTTGAGAGATAAAGTGTCTTCCACCATGGAAGATGCATTATGGAGTAGCACTTCCTAGTAAATATGGCCCCACAATCTGTTTGACCAAGGAGCCAATCATAGCGCCACAGGTGCCTTTGGTCAATTCCTATTCCTATCTCCGTCTTAAACCATCAGTCACTGATAATCAAGTGTTTGCACACACAAACTGACGGGTGCCCCCATGGCTTATTGTGTTTCAGAAAGTGATGGATTGAAATGAAAAACAAAAGTCTTTTTTGTTTTTAATCATCTGCTTGCAAGGTCTGATTTGATGTTAAGCACCTCTAAAAATATCCTGGGGCATAAATGTTGATAGGTGAGCTAACCTGATTGTTTCTGGCGCTGAGTAAAGGTTACTGTTGCTATGTTTAAAGGTGCATTAACATTTGCAAACATACGGTACTGTAGGGCAATGACATGAGCTACATACCATTTCCACAAATTTAAGGGAAGAAAAAACAACATTCAGAAAAGGAGACAATGTAGAAATAATTAACATCTGATGTGCTGACCTGATTAGTAAATTCAACAGCTGACATAGGTACGTCAAATGTCCGATTACAAATATCATTTGGCTTCTGTGCCTCTCATGTGTTGACTGAGTTGTGCCTGGGCAGAACTTGTGTCAGGTGACTTCTTAGGCCTTTATATTTAGAGACAAACTGGGGAAGCAGTATCCCATTTTTAAAGTGGGATACACTGTAGATTTTAACAGGTAGGTCAACAGAAGTGAAACAAGAAGGGGACAACAGCAAACATACTGGGCCTGGATTCTGCAGTTGAACTGTGCTGGAAAGAGGACATATTCTATCAAAGACTCAAGAAGAAGCAGCACTCTTCAATCTAGTGAACCGCCATTCATATATTGGGTTTAGCACATGTGCACTTTGTCCTCATCCTAACGATAGTGCCCAGAACTCACCACTGAACTTGCACAACTACCACTGCTATGGTTCTTCTACTATTTATATTGGCACTAGCCTCACTTCTTTTCAAACTTCCACTTTCTTGGAATCATCCTCATTATGTCTCGAACTCCTTTCATATATCTTCATCTCTCCTTCCTTCGCCACTTCTCAGTTCACATGAACTCCTTTCTTACCTGCGCCCTCTGACACTACACAGCTATACCCCCTGCACTAAAACACACGACTACAAAGCCTCCTTACACACCTTCTTTCCATGATTCTCCTCCTCACTTCTAAGGATATCTCTCCCAGTCCTGGTCCCTGTCTTATTTCTACATGCTCTTGTCCTCAACTCACACATCTCCCACAACTTCTATTCCATGTGCTATAAACCCCTCTAACATCATGCCCATCCCATGTGAATCTCCCTCCCCTCTACCTTTCTCCTGTGCCCTTTCTAACAAGTTCCTCTCTGTGCATGACTTTTTCTCTCACTCTATGCTCCTCTATGCTATAACTGAGACTTGGCTTACTCAGTCTGACTCTGCAATGCAAGCATCCCTCTCTTATGGTGGCATTTCTTTCTCCCACACCTCTGATCGCAGGGGTGGAGGCGTGAGGCTCTCTTCTATCTTCCGTTACCGAACCCTTCTTATTCGCCCCTGCAGCGGCGCTCCTCCTCCTCCCGCACCGACAGCGCATCACAGGAGTGCCAATCCAGTCATCCCCATTGGTACATCTTCCCCCGCTGCCGGCACATCTCCCCCCTTTGCCCCCGCTGGCACATCTCTCCCCCCTCCCCCCTGCTGGCACATAACCCCCCCACTAGCACATCTCCCCCTTACATAATCCAGAGGGAAACTTAGAATGTCCATAATTTGGGAGGTGAGTGACATTGGAAGCGCAAAATAGTTGCGTTGACCTACAGATCCACAGCAGAATGTCCAGTAAAATTTTTGTTGTGCTACGTGGTGCCGTTTGTGAGATTTCGATGATTCTGACATACAAACAAACAAGACAACTTAGAATTATAGTATAGATGCCCATGTTAGGGCATCCTACGCATTGACCGGAGCTGGCTCTGTTGGGGAGACAAGCGGAGAGGCAGAGAGAAAGGCACAAAGGCGCAGAGAGAGGTGCGGAGACATAGGGAGGCACAGAAACACAGAGAGGCACAGGTTAATTTTGCTTCCAATTATTGGGGGGAGGTATTATATTGTGTGGGTATTCTTGTGGGTGTATTATATTGTGCATTGTGGGGTGGTATTATATTGTATGTATTGTGAGTGTATTATATTGTGGGGGGGATATTGTATTGTGGTGTGGGGGGTATTGTGTGTATTGTAGGGGTTGGTATTATTGTAGGGGGTATTATATTGTGTGTATTGTGGGGGGGATATTGTATGGTGCGTATTGTGGGTGTTATTATTGTGGAGGGGTAATTCATTATTGTGGGGGGAATTGTGTGTGATTTGTGGTGGAGTATTGTGTGTGTGTGTGTGTGTGTGTTTGTGTGTGTGTGTGTGTGTGTGTGTGTGTGTGTGTGTGTGTGTGTGTGTGTGTGTGTGTGTGTGTGTGTGTGTGTGTGTGTGTGGGAGTGTGTGTGTGTGTAAGAGGGGGAGGTGAGTGAGGGGGAAAAGTGAGAGGGGCAAGTGAGTGAGGGGCGAAAGTGAGAGGGGGAGGTGGAGGAGATGAATAGTGAGTGATGGGCAAAGTGAGTGAGGAAGGGGAGGGAGAGTGAGTGAGGAAGAGAGGGGGAGAGTAAGAGACAGAGGGGGGAGTGAAATACATACGGAGAGGGGGAGACTAGAGGGGGTAAGAGCGAGATGGTGTGAAAAGGGTGAGAATTAGAATTCTTTTGGCAATGGTTTGGCTTTAGGAATTGAATAGGGAATTACCCCTCCACAATTCCCTATTCAATTCCTAAAGCCAAACCATTGCCAAAAGAATTCTAATTGAAAGTAACCACCATCATTCTAATCTAACTACCAGAAAGAAGCCATTAAAAATAACCTGTAACTAAATACAAATTACATTATTCACACCAATGTCAAAATAAAGCTGATAAATACATTAGCCATACATGAAAAGAACATAAACATTAGCAAAACAATCAATTATTATCCATGTATGTTATCCATATAGATAGATATACATAACATACAGGGGCAATAATAGAGCATAAAAAACAATGCATTTACATCCAAAAATCACATATAATACACCCATTCAGTGTCCGTGAATGTATGTATAGCCATAGGTACATAATAGATACATTCACTGGCATTATCTCCTGAAGTAGGGGGTCCTCTGGCCTGAAACCAATGCGGTTCAGGTCCTGAGACCCCCTGCTCATGTACACTATTATTAAAATGTATTTATTTAGTGTATGATCGCCTGTAACAGCTTTGCATGGAGATACAGAATCTCCATGCAAATGTTACATGCGGCTTTTTTTTCTATCAGCTAGTGTACGTAAAGGTTAAGAACGCTAGCAGGGAAAAAAAAACAACACGTACGCTGTGGGTGTTTTGAGCTATTTTGAGCAGGCACGTTAAAAAATGGGTTCAAGGCCTTAGTGAATCGCGTCCCCGGCCTCACTTTTTAACGAACCTGCTTTTTTGGAACATCAGAACCCAAAGCCATTGATCTTAGTGCATAGCCCCCATAGTGTGGCTACTAGAGCCCCCATAGACAGAGGATGAGACACGCACTCAATATCAATGGTAATAGAGGTGGGGTACTTAGCTGCCGGTGCGCTGGTCCTGGGGAGCTCCTGTAGTCCCAAATGTTCCAGTACAAAGAAGAAGAAGCAGGCACATGGTCTTACTCAAAAGGAGGTTTAATATGCCATAAAGTGCAACGTTTCGGCAGTCAAATACTGCCTTTCTCAGGGTGAAGGCTACCAAACACAAGAAAACAGTCAAAATATATACCACCCCCCCTGATACTCACCCCTCCCCATTCTGCCACATAACCAGGATGTTGATGCCCACCTGATGACGTCAGAGCTACCATGTGGCGCCCCCTAGTGACGTCAGACGTCTAGGTCTAAATCCCTGGCAATACAGCATAGAGCTGTCTTGGAGGACTGCAGCCACAGCCACACCTCTCCCCAGACTGAACACTCCCCCATGATGACGCGTTAGCCCCATTGGAAAAGAATTACTCAGTACACAAGCTTGAATTGTTGGTTTCTGGTACTTCTGCGGCTGACACCAATAACCGAGGGAATAAAGGCCGGTATGACAAAAGGGCGCATGGCCAACAATTGCAAGTGTGCAACAGAGTTCTTATCAGGAATCTGGTTATATCTGGCAAGCATAAAATAGCCAACCGCTGGAAGCCAGAACCCTATGTCGTAGTAGAGAAATTAAAGGGGCTACCTGTATACAGACTGAAACATGAAAAAGGAAGTTGGACATACAAGAATATACAAAGAAACTACCTACTGCCAATTGGTCAGCTTGTGAGGTGCCAAATGGAAGAAGGGACTCCAGTGATAGATACCCGACCTAGAAGGAGTTACCAGATAATCAAAGGATAGGGTCTGGCTAGTATTCTCTTAAGACCACACACGAGAAAGTGATGATGAGTCTGATTAGGATGAAGATTATAGATGAAAAAGGATGTTGAGCCACCTTTCTGAAATTATGGATTCTGATGAGAGGAATCCTCCACAAGAGGTTTCCCCAATGTGTCCAGCAGGGTCACGAGACAGAGATATCATTCCTTAGTTGGACCCAGAAGGGAGATCAGGCCACCAATGAGAGTGACCTAAGATTCTCCTGGAGTGCCGACAGAAATCTCCATGGTTAGTTTAGCCAAATGGGTGGTCCCCATAACATTAGACCTAAGTGGACCTGGGAGATGTGGTACGCTAATGCTGCTATGTCTGAGATCTGTATGTGTATGAGTTCCATTGTACCTATGATATGTACCTAAGGCTGTACATGTATTAGTTTAGTTTTGTATGACATAAGTAATCCTGATACAGTTGATGGGGACATCAAAATCTTTAGCAGGGGGAGCCACTTCCGGTGCAGGTGGATTTTACTTGTGATGGACAGGGCCTCAGTCAATGAGATTGGACTCTGGAGAGGTGGGACAGAGAGAGGAAATCTAGAAGGGTTTCTGGCAGGATACGCAGGGGCAGTACTGCAAGGGGAAAACTGCTAGTGCAGAGCTGGCACAGCAGCTCTGCACGAGCCTGAGATCTCAGGACTGACTGCAATTGACCAGGGCCATCTGCGTCCCCTGGAGAAAGCGGGCACTGAGGGGTGGGAGACCGCCTACGCTTGCCCCGAGGCCCAGCAGATCACCTGAGTGGTAGCTGCGAGGAGGAACAAGCACCGCAAGAGGGGACCCTCTATAGCAGTGTTTCTCAACTTTTTAGTGCTCGCGGCACACTTGGAAAATAATTTTTGCTTGGTGGCTCACTAAAATTAAAACTGATTGGTTTGTATGGATTTTTGGCCTATAGCCAGGAACTGGGACCAAATGAGTTGAGTATTTCCCTTTTATTGCATTTAATGCTTGTAAGTGTGGAGTTTCTCCGTTCCCCTCCCACCCCACATAGTTATATCTCCCCCACAGAATCAGAATTATATCTCCCCCACAGAATCAGAATTATATCTCCCCCACAGAATCAGAATTATATCTCAGAGTATAATTCTCAGAGAATGGGGTCAGAAGTCCCATATAATCCCAAGAGATGCTATTGGAGTTCCTCGCAAGTGAAGATGAGGGAGACAGCAGAGTAATCATTCAGCAGATGGGAGCTGGCGCACTCCTACTCATCAGAGTTGTTGAAGCACTCGTGGCTGAGAGGCCTCTGGTCCATCATCGTGATGCGTGTCTGGACCAACTTCTGGCGTGGTGGCGCAGAGCACGAACAAGCAGGGGAGTGCGTTGAAGGAGAAGAGAACTTAGTTATAAATTTGAAAAACTTCACGGCACACTACGTCCGACTTTGCAGCGCAACAGTGTGCTGCAGCATACCAGTTGAGAAACACTGCTTTACTGCATTCATCTAGAGTGGTACTGAAGCGTTTTGCTAAGCACAGGCCTGCTACACTTATCAGTATTAACGTGCTCCAACGATGTGCCAGCACCAACACACTGGCCTTTAATACCCAGGATTGGGTGGCTGCAGCACCAGACACTGACATACACCAGTGCAGCGCTTGGGGGGGGGGGGGGGCATGTTATGGTGATGTGTTATGTGATGTATGTAGTGATCCTTTGTTAAGGATCACAAGGAACCCATAGTTACTTTTGTAGCCCTTTTGGTGTACCGGCCGACCCACCCAATCTCACATTGGCCCCTCGTGGTCTAACCGGTCCCTTTCCCCGCAACACACCTGCTCTAAGGGACTACTGGTGACTGTATAACACCTGTGGCTCCAGGAGATCTGAGCCTCCGCTAGCTGGGAGCCTGGGGAAACCCTTACCATTACCTGGTGCAGCGCCTCCACTTACCCAGGATCCCCGTTATGAAAGATAGCCCTGGGTAAGAAATACAATAACACTCATAGATAAAATACTAACACTTTACTAACACGACATGTCACACATCACATAACATAACATAACATAACCTGATGCTCTATCCGCATCACCTCAGCCCAATGTCTTGTGTTCCCACCCAGTGTCCTGTGATCCCCCACACCCAATGTCCCGTACTCCTACGGAGGTCGTGGGTGACTGCGCAGTCACTATGTGAATAGGCCTGTTGGTGCACTTATAATACTGAAGTACCTTCCGAGCACTCCGATGCTCGGGACCGCAACACACTTCTCAAAGGGTCAGACGTCCGTCTGATCCTTTCCAGGTACTTCTGCCGTGGACCCCAACGAGGGTCCCACCGCTCCACGGGAACTCAACCGTCTCTCGGCAACACAAACCGCATGGGAACAGCAACCGCCGCTATCCCTAACTAACCCTATCAGGACAGGAACCCTAACCTAGGGCCTGTCCCTGATGAACCGCAACCTGGGATGGCTTGAGGGAAACTCCTAGGGCCTGTGGAACAATAACCTGCCCCCCTTCCCCTAGCTACCCAGTCCTATCTGTAACTCTACTGATACTAACAGCGCCTGCAGACTTCACACACGCTGCACACACTGCGCCCAGCACATGCAGCGACACACACACACAGCTGCACACACACAGCCACCTGACTGGAACCCGCAGCAAATCCACTGCTTGCACGCTGTGCCTATTTGCCAGTGCGCACAGCCCTATCCGCTGTGGCACTGCCAAACTGCACCTTCCACACCTAAGGGTCACCTCCTTATCTAGGGCCGTCCCTTTTCAGTTACCCCCTGCCCTTACCGGGAATTGGGGCCTGCCTGGGGACCTAAGGAGAACCCTTACCTGGTGCCGGAGCCACACGCTCCCTGCACCCTTCCTACTCCTTCCTCTGCCTCTTCCTGACTGACTCTGCAAAGCCCGGGAAATGTATCTATATTCCCGGGCTGAGCTTACTCCAGCCCTATTGGCCGCAATCAGGCACCTGATGCCTGTCTCCCTAAGCCTCCTGGGAATTGTAGTTCCCAGGGGGCTGCCTAAGCATTGGGACCGCGTGCGCACTTGCCTTGCGCATGCGCGAACCCCTAATGGCCGCCTCAACCTCTCTCTCCTCTTCCCTGCCCTCGCGCGATCTACCTCTAGCCGCCGAGTTCCTCCTGCGCATGCGCGACCTGTCTGGGGCCTTCCCTGAGCTTGCCGGTCCTTGTGCATGCGCGAGCTAATGAGCAATGGCGGCGCCCTCTCCTTAAGCCGCCGAGCCGGTGGCAACGCGATCGCGGCCCTAGCGACGGCCCGATCGCGTCCCCGGCAACCGGCCTGCGCCGCACAGTCCCGATCTGCTCCCTGCTCTGGCCCCCACCCTTGCGAAGTGCCGGCGGGTCCACCGCTGCCTCCGGCGGCACCCGCGACCCCACGGCACTCCCGGAAAGGGGCCAGAAATCGTGATTTTACCTCGGGGCTACATTTTTCTTTATAAATACGGTTATACCCTAAGCTCTACTGTAGTTTGTCTCCTGTTGTTTGACATAAAGCATAATACATAGAGGAAGAGAACTCAGGGCCCCACCTCAGCAGCAGATGTTAGTCTGAGGTAAACAAGAGGGGTTCCATGTTGAAGTTCCATGGTCCAGTTGTCGTATTGTTTCTGGAGAAGAGCAAGTTATTATAGGTTGTGATTAATTGTAATGAATCAACATGAGATATCTCCCTAACTTAAATGATAGTATACAGATAAACTCAAAGAAGAGACCTATGATTTGTTTTAGAAAGCTCTCTACACTGTAATTTCCTATATGAGAACTCTCATGTTGTTCCATTAAAAGGTTTTACAAACTCGAACACATCAGTGAAATCTAGATATTCTGATTTTATCCGCTGACCTGAATAGAGTAAAAAATAAATAAAAAGCCAACCTCTATTGAACACGCCCTTATTGAAATGTAGTATCAGATTTGCATTTCATAGATCTAGATAGAAAGGAATGTATTTTCATTAGGCACACGATCCCATAGTGAACACAGGCAGATAGACGGGTGGCTGGAAGCAAATGCATTTCCAGTGAATATGAGGCGATTCTGCAGCTGTTGGTTACTGAACTGATCATAAGCTATTGCACTTTGTCAAGAGGTAACCAACAAGTGGTGTGTGTAAATGATACCTTTATTGGATAACATATGTTTTTAGATGAAACTTTAATTATCATTCAAGCTCTTTCTTCAGATCTCCACAATCATTATATAATAACAGAACCTATATACAGTATGACTGTGATGGGTTTATTTCTAGGTTCTGTAAGAAATATTATTTGTTGTATGGTTGCATTTTATGCCCATGTTTCATGCACATAAAGTAATGTTTCCCCTCTCTTCTTAGATAAAGAGAGCCATAGACTACAGTATACATGGAGCCATATTAAGTAAATTAAAGTGTTAAAGCGTAAGGCACCTTAGAACAGCCCATTCAAGTAAATGGGCTGTATTATGCATTGCTTATAAAATATGGTAATGTTTCAAATGTAACTGTTTGAGATTAAGGCTGCGTTCCCGCTGGCGCTGACCGCGCTCATGCTTGAGAGCGGTGACATCACCAGCTCTCCAAGCATGAGCACCGGGTGTCCTGCTTATTTCGCAAGCACGTGCGGAGGAGGAGGGGGGGGGGGGGGTGTCCTTGCAGGCAAATTGAGCGCGCTTGAGCACTTGAGCGGGGTTTTGCACATAAAGATTTATGTAACTAAAAGCGGCAAACTCAGCGCGGTCAGCGCCAGCGGGGCCACAGCCTAAGACAGTGACCCTGATAAGCAAAAGGTAATACATGTCCCATTATATGTTATACTGGCTTAGTATACAATACTGGTATGAAATTACAGTATATGGTTTATGTCTGTAAGCTAAATAAGAAAGATAAAGAAAGCTCAGAAACAGCACTCAAAACAACGTCTTTAAACACCAAATACATAAAATAAATCATCTACTGTATGAATTATTGCCATCTATAAAAATATTTACATTTAATCAAAGAGTTGTATCCCATTAGAAAAACACGATCATAAAATTGGTGACGTCACCCACCTCAGTTTATACAGTCACACAATCACAATATACATCAAGTCTACTCTAATACAATAAAACATCAGATGTGTGTGAGCTGGCAAGCTACTGAAGCCAAAATTAAAACTGCTCTGTGGACATCAGAAAGAGTTCACCAGGAGAGTGCACCCAGCCAATGGCAGCACAGGGAGGGTACTACCAGCTCACTGCTTCCCAAAAGGATAATGAAAATGTGCTGATCCTGTTTAGCAATGTTAGTGGGGTGGCCCATGCAAGCATTTGTAATGGCCTGTGCGATACTCCGGGATTAGCCGCTGCTCCACAGCTCTCCTCAAGCAACAACCACCCCCCCCCCCCCCGCCGCTGGTGCGCCCGACACCTGAAGTTGGGGGCTAACCCAGAAGTTGAGCTAAATTCCTGCATACACCCCAGGGGCCCGAGCTCCCCACCACCGCCGGACGGAAGCGGACGGTGTGAGAGGAGGAGGGGGTTTGAGTGAAAGAGGAGGAGGGGGGGGGTGAGTGAGAGGAGGGGAGAGTGAGTAAGAGAAGTGGTGGGAGAGTAGATTTAGGAGGGCAGTAGGACAGTTTCATGCCCAGAAAAAGGTTGTCCCCCCGATCTACATCCTTTGTAAGGCTGCGACTATAGTGAGCGCGACAGTGCGTGCGATGTTGCGTGCTGAGCAAACAAAGTGCAGCAGCGCTATTGGGCCGGCCATAGTGCACACAAACGCGGGCGCGATGAAGAGCGACCGCACGGCAGATTGTTCTAAAGACAATTCATTTGGTAGTTTCGTGCGACGGCCGCATCACATGAGCGGTTCAGTTAATGAGGGCCAACCAGCCTGGTAACGCAACCACTACACCTCCACCATGCCTCCCCATCGCCTCAATCCTAAAAGCACACATCGCTCGGGGGCGACAGTCACGCGCCACGCCATGCGCTCCGTCACGCACGCGCCCCTACTATAATCTCAGCCTCAAACCAACATGTGCAGACTGGGAATAAAGGTACAGTCTTGACAAATTATACTGTATTTTCAGAAATGGTACTCGCACAAATTTGCACAGATTATTTACATCTCATCCCTCAGAGAAGCACAGATTATTTACATCTCATCCTTCAGAGAAGCACAGATTATTTACATCTCATCCTTCAGAGAAGCACAGATCAAGGACCAACGCTGTACACATTTTTCACCCGACAAATATTTGCTTGGCAACATCATAATTGATCATATGTTTTATTACACTAAAGGAGGTTTGCTGTTGACTGAAGCAGAGATCACTAAAATATATTGGTGTCTGTGGTTGCCAAGAGAATGTTAACATGGAATTCTGTTGTACAGTATCTCGATGATTTCTATGGTGTGAGAAGTTTTACTACATCTTGGCGAGCCGGGTCTTGAGCATGAGAATGAGAGATAAGCCAGTCCTCAGGGAAGTTACCATTGTATTCTTATCTGTCTCCTCTTGAATGGATTTGTGCAAGTTTTACATATGTATGCATGTGATCTGGAAGAGGCCGAGTCCTAGCTTCAGCATCTTATCCTTACTACCATTATTTCACCATTTATATAGCATCAGTGTAATCAGCATAGGGTTATAAAGCCATTATAGGGGGGTAAAAACGGAGAACATTAAGTCTGTCAATCTGAGAAGGGAACGCCGGTGCTGCAGTGTTTTCACTTCAAGTATTGTGATTACAAGAAACAAGAGGACATGAGAAACTTGATGTGCATTTTATATAGTACTATTCAAATGTTATACATATCAGGCAACTTGATTTATATTAAAGTTCTTATTAATCATTAAAAAAAAGATTTTGAGAATCTCCTTGAAACTGAATGCAAATAAGGTCCCTCACATGGGGACTCTGGCACTCATCTATTAGTATGCTTCATTATCTGGTTTGTAACTCATTACCACATGCATTTGGAACCTGTCTCATAAATAATTCAGTGAAGACTGGTTTGTGATAGATAACCATGCACAGTGAAGAACAGAATAGAGAGGGAATGGATGACAACTATATTGAGAAGACAGCGGGAACCCCCCAAGATGATACTGAAGGTAAGAAGATCACAATAAACACACATCTTGCCATTAGCAGGCATAGTTTTTCATGGCTCTAGTGAACTTTATGTAACGCAATTTCCCCCCCTCACTCCCTGGGAGATGTGTGGCTACGTTATGTGTGATGCAATGCAATACCTGTGGCTCACAGGAAACCTGAGCCTCCGCTGCTGGGAACCTGGGTGTACCTGAGTTGATGCTCGGTAGTGCCCCCACCTATAATGGGATTCTACTATGTGGAATGACCCCGTTACAAGACAATAAAGAATACACACGGGTAAAACAATAACAGTTTACTGTACACATCAGAGAACAAATAATAAAGATGATACCAACTCGCAGGCCTCGCAGGACCCGTGTCCACACCCCAGTGGAGTTTACCCCAATGAACTAAGGTGCTCCAGGCACCGGACCATCCCAGTGTCCACTGGATCAATCACCCACCCAAGTGTGTGAGACAACGCTGCCCCCACTAGCCCGTGTATAGTTGGTGTACTTAGTTGGGTACATGACGGGTGTGTCCACACGCGGGCGCCCAGTGACAGCAACCGCGAAGCCTCCGCCTCTACGTGGGGTGGGTCCCGCATGAATTGTACCACCGTATGAGATTGTTTTTTGTTGCAGGTGCCTGGGCCAGATCCCGTGAGATCAGAATGCAGCCGCGTCCTGACGCATCCCTCACTCTGGTACTACAGGGCAGTGTCCCTATCTATGGGCCTCTCCCTGCAGCAACCACAAGCTGAGGGGAGTGTTGACCTAGCTGGAGCTTAAGGGGGACTCTGGCACAGTGCATTGGGTCATTGACTCCCTACACACACCCTACCCTTCTGCTGTCCCAGCTACCACTGACTCACTCACTCACTAACTGCCTAATTGCCCAATTGTATAACTGCCTAACTGTATAACTGCCGCCCTATTGGCTAAGCCGCAGCATGTGACGTCCATTCCTGTGGCTCATGGGACATGTAGTCCCTGTCTTGAGCCTTTCTCCTATTGTCCGCCGCTCTAGGGGTCCTGCTGCGCATGCGCGGTTTCTCTCGTGCTGGCGCCAACCCCAACATGGCCGCCAGACCCGGGGATTCTCTGCGCATGCGTGACTATACTGCGCAGGATAAAAAAAAATGTCGGCGCCCTGCTATGGGAGCCGCTGAAGACTCAGTCGCCGCTCCAACTGCCCACAGACCTCCCTGCACTCTCCCCATCCCCCGCTGCCGGCTGCAGACGCAGCGGAAGGTAAAGGGATGAAGGGGGACCAAGGGGGACCGTGTCACATTTATTTAAAACATTTCCGTTCTACTCACCATAGACAAGGACCCTTCAGCTCTCTTCCAATCAATGGAAATGAAGAGACGCCCCAGTCAAACATACCAAGACTCCAAATTGCAGTCCCTGCTTCCCCACAGCAGTGGCTCTGATAAACGTTGGAGATTGATCACACAAGGTGCTTCAGGTATTCAACTATTCATCAGCTGGATATGGATCCAGAGTGCATTGCAGTATGTTGGGGTGACTTGCAGTTGAAAAAAGATAACATTATATAAACTCACATCCTTTTAACCGCCTTTCTTATGTTAATGCTGCAAACAAGTCTATCTATCTATAATTATAACTCACTCTATAAAAAGCCACATAAAAACCTACTGTAGTGAATTGCCAATCCGGTGTAAATAAAATTCCCCGGTACCATGTAACTGTCAATATAAGCCGTGTCCATGGTGTGAGAGTGAGTGCTACCGTGCACGTGATGTAACGCGCATGTTTACCTGAAGCGATCTGTGGCCTGGGGAGACGGGGAGGCGTGTCGGGGGCGTGGCTGTGACATCACAGAGCTAGTTCGCCCTCATTGGGCGAACCGCCCACGTGACCTGGCCGTCGCGCGAGAAAACACAATAATTTTCTTCCTCACTCATCATGAGCACCGGCGCTTCTGGTCGCGTGCTCTAAAGACAGTCTCATAGAGGCACATCATTTTGATCGCGCTCGTGGTCGCAATAATCATGGACGCGACTATACAGATGCTAGCAAGACTAACTGTCTCCAGAGCCAGCTCAAAAAGCTTAAAGTCGTGGCTCAAGGGATAGAGCTGCCGTGGTCGCTCTGCAGGAGGTCCATGCCCTTGGATCGGACCCCTGCAGCAATAATCTTTCAGCACGAGGACAGTTGCGGTCCAGCTGCATGCCCCATTGCTGAAAACAGTAAGTCCTGCTAGATCTGTAGTGTGTTCAGACAATCCCCAATGCAAAGCGTGTGCCAAGTAATCTAACTCCTGCTATCCAATGGAGAAAGGAAGACAGCCTGTATACGGTTAAAACTGAGGACCTGCTGCGGTCGGCGGTGCGCGAGGCCGCGCGGGCCAACAGCCCCTTACCTCCAGTTTGGAGGTCCCCACTGCCTCCTTCCGACGTGGCTGACTACGTGATGTGACACGTCAGCCGGACAGAGCTACAAGCCTCTGGTGTTCTGGAGCGGTGATCTGTCGAGGTAGCCAATCAGAGAGGCGGGAGAGCGGGAGCGAGGGGGGAGGGGAGGTCTGCTGAGCTGCGTGTGTTTGTTTGTGTGTGTGTGTTAGATTCCAAATAAGTAGAAATGTTTAGCGCAAATAAAATAGTTGACAACTAGACTGACACTATATGGTGGCGTTACAAACCACTCGCCTCATGTCACGCCACCGTACTTAGCCTCATATGTAAGTCAGTGGGGAACGTAGTGCCCGGTTGCCCTTTTTATACATTACCTGGGTGTTATTGAGGCAGGTGGTACATAGATTAACCCCCTAGACCTGACTGCTAGCAACCATACATAGCTGCAGGAGTAGTTAAGAGTTTTTTTTTTAGTTCGGCCGCCCCCTTGTCATGGCCGCGCCCACACAGCCCGTTTTGGCCACGCCCCCGCGCCAAAAAAAACGTAACTGCAGATCGCGGTCCATTGACTTGCACGCGCCGCCAGCAAGCAAGGCGGCCATGCGGGCACGTGCAGTGGGGCCTTAGCCTTAGTATCTTAATGAGCATGTATATTCAATTTAGACTGCTATTCATTGTGTTGTGAAGACACTTACTTGGGCTGGAGAAGAGTTCTGCTCCATGCAAATAAATGGCACTAAAATCTTCACAGCATACTGAATAAAGAGCTTAGGCCGCTGGGAACTCGAGGAAGCAGTATCATAAAAAGTACAAATTATGTTTAAAAATAAACCACGCAGGTACTCCGAGAGATCTGCTTTATTGGCAGGTTTATAAAAAATAAATGTTTTTGTTAAGAAGATGTCTGAAAATCTAGCTAATGATAACCTTAGTGAAAAAAATAAGTTGTAACCATTCCTTCATTTATATTATTCTCAAGAGATGTTTACGTTGCCACACACTTTGGCTCAAAAAGTTAAATAATTCAATACTTAGAGTAAAAAGGAGAGTATTCAAAAAAACAAGCTGCCACAGGACATTTACACTTTTTGCTATTATCACAAAATGCACTTAGTAAGCATGGCTTCAAATATATATATATATATATTTGACTCTCCCCTGAGGAAGGTCCCGTTCAGCGTACCGAAACGTTGGATATATGTGCAAGTTTCTTTAATACAGTTTATAGTTGCATATACCTTCTGAGTGCTGTTGTCTCCTTACCTTTGCTGGTAATGTATGCTTTATATATATATATATATATATATATATATATATATATATATATATATATATATATATATATATATATATATATATATATACACACACAAAATATATCTGTGCTTAGCTTTACAAGATTGCTAATAGTAATACTAAATCAGATGCAGGATGCCAGTGGTGAGTTGAACGAAGTTCACCTTAACCCGGAGCAAACATGCATCCGGATCTTTTCCATCACAAGTGTCCATGGGTAAATCTACGGAGCCAACAGAACTCAATATCTGCACTCTGATTGGCTGCCTAACCATTCCATGCTGCTATCAACAAGTGCCACCTGTCTGTGTGCAAGTAGCTTCAAAGACTCACTACCCAGTTGCATAATTGAAGTAACTGTGTCCACGCTCGAACAGCTTCTGTAACCTTTAACTCCTGCACGTTGTAAGGCTGGCACTGTAGGGACCCTGTGACATACAGGCTATGCCTGCTAGAAATGCTAATTTCTTACAAGGATATCGCATTCACCACCACATCACGTCCATTCACATCCACAGTAGTGGAACCAGTGAATGGGGGGGTCACGTGCAATAAATGGGTTAAATGCAGCTGATTGTCTTTTTTTCTTCTTCTTTTAATCGGACGTGTACAAGTATTTTAAAATCATTATTCATTTTTTAATATTTCCAACAAATGGTTTAAATGATCTTATCACTAAAAGACATGGTCTACTCATTAACATCTGGCTTAGCTTTGTTCTTTCGTTTACAATGTCATTATGGTGCCATCATTAGTCAAACAGATAACATTAGCTGATAGCTTGGTTTCAGGGTTCCTGACTAAACCCGAGTCATATTCCTTTATCACTAGAAATGAGTAGAATGGTTACTTTAAGGGTGACTGAATCATTATAAGGAAGCTAAATACACAATTTTGGGGGGGCCGCTAGGTTGAACTTCCCCATTAAACTACAATTGTCCAGTTGAAACTACTGTAGAAACTATCCCTTGAGGTAGTCTAAACAACAGTATTAACCAAACCGTCAGTCCATGGGGATGCTAACCCTTGCAGATACTTACACCTGTTTGCCTCTGCTAAACTGGTATAACAAATGTCAAAGTGGACAGGTCAAAATTGCCTACTCTGTTTAATTAGTTATTTGGTGCTCAATAAATACTAACGCTTTTACATTGCTTTCCTACATGGAGTGACGAATACATTTCTCTATACAGCATATAAATACACATACAAAAAACACTGCTATTTGTTTTTGTGTGAGTGTGGGATAACCTACTCGCATTCGACAATTGTATTTCTTATGGCTTTATTTCTAATAAATTACATTGACATAAAATCCTATCTATAGATATATTCCCTGTTCATTACATACATTGCCCACCCGGCCTGGTGGGGGTTATGATGGACATGGTTAGTCCACAAGGTGGGCTAAAGGTCAGCACCTATGAGTCTGGCTGGTTCAAAATGTGTCACAGGAGATGGCTACAAGCATTCCCGGGTAGGGCGACAAGCGGGGAAGGATTAAGCGAACCAAAGCGCGCTAGAGATTTCTACTTAACCAAAAATAACGTTTTTATTGGGAATAAATCTGCAATTACAAAATTAAATCGTCATAGTCAATAGCAGCATTGATTCCAGGATACAATAAATCGTGCACAAAACCACCCAAGCAAACATTCACCAAATAAATGGTGCAATATTTAAGTAATTATGCATGTTATACATTCCATATATATTTCACTAGTTTACAGTGCAATACACACGGGGACAGTGTCCTAATTTTCTACAGCCAGCTAGACATAGTCTTTGTACACCGCTATAAATAATCTGGTAGCCCAACCTGTAGGTTACTACACAAAAATAATAATAATAATAATAAGACCACTGAGATATTCTGGCTATATGACATCGGTATTACTAAAACATTATTGTACAGGCCTAGAATCACTGTAAACGTTCAGTACGGTATTGTACTGCATGTTAACAATTTTTTTGCAACCTGGTGGCTGTTTTGTGTTTATCCGAACTAGAAATGTCTTTAAATGTGGCTCACACAATTTCTGCATTACATCGCTCAAAAATATCACAAATGTCACCACTTTACACCAGAATGTTGTGAAGATGGCAGTATATAAAGGGTTGCGTGACATGAATGTCGGGTTATATTACCAACACATTGACTTTTACTGATCAGTGAATCTTTTGTTGTGAACTTTAACAGTTTTCACAATATTTTTCTAAAAAAATAAAATAAAATAAAAAGGGGGCAAATTGTGCTAACTACTTGTCTGGAAGCAAATCACATTTTCAAGCTTTCTTTCTGTTTTACTTGTAGTTGTCTCAAATGGAAGACACTAGTAAGTAATTTTCCTTACATTTTATGTCTATTTGTCATTCAGATAGAGATGGACATCATCCCTAGGCCAGGAGTCTTTAGTCACAGGGAAAAGGAAGGGAAAATTATCATATCGTATTATTATATGTTTATACTTCACAATTAAAGTAGTACGCAGCACACAGGATTTTTACAGACACAGGGGATTATGCACTAAGCTCCGACAAGTCGTTTTAAGAACGCAAAGTGCTCTTAGAACGTGATGTTGCGCTGAACGCGATTCACAGAGACACGCAAACAGACACTTTGCGTTCTAAAACTGACTTTTTTCTGGAAATTTTTCTAAGTCCAACTTTGCTTGTTCATTACCCTGTTTGCGTTAAATTTTGCCCTTATGCGGGATGCACTAAGCTACGCAACCTTAGCGAACGTGAAAGTTGCGTTCAAGAAAACACGTCAGCTCAAGGTAGCCGCAAAAAAAGCTGGACTTAGAAAAATTTCTTTGTTTACATTTTTGCATGCGCAATACCCATACAACAGGCCGGCGGGTGTCCCCGGCTGACCCCGCGGGGGTCCCCGAGGGAGGCCAGGGGTTGCGTGGGTGCCCCCGGCTGACCCCCCGGGGGTCCCCGGCTCACCAAGCGGGGGTCCCCGCGGGAGTGCGGGGGGGCCTGCGGGAGTCCGGGGGTCCCCGCGGCTGTCCCGGGGTCCCCACGGGAGTCCCGGGGTACCCGCGGGCCTGCGGTACCAATGTTGTGCCTCCAAAAATAATTAACAATATTTATAACTAAATACACCCCCCTAACACATACAATACAGTAATGGGCAAAATTACTATTATCCACATTTGGATAATAATGCATTTGCCCATTTTAAATACATATAAATTATAATAAATACAGTAAATACATATTACACTTACCTTTTCCATGCACCCACGATGAAGGCCATCTTCATCCTCATCTTCATCCTGCCCATGTCCCTCCGGTGCTGCAAAACATACTGTACACAAGAATTAAAATAGCCCCTAACCCCTTTATCACCTTAGAGGTCATTAACCGCTACAGTCATTAAGGGGTTAACCCATCCTCACCTACCACCTAAATACCCTCCCCCACTACCCATCCCGTGAGGCCTAACCACCCTCACCCACTAACACAGACGGGAGGCCTACCCGCATACCCTTGGGGACAATACTCCCTTCCCTCACCCCCAGTACCCACAAGAAAAACAATACACAGCCCCACAATAAACATCATTATATTTATTTTATACATGTGCCCCCCCATAAATACATGATTTAATATTTTACATACAGGGTTAATACCCCAAGCCCATGGGAGTCCCCAGTGGGCCTGACGGGTCACCTCACAGACCTCACAGTAGCCCAGCACCATGTTTCAAACAGGGTCTGGAGGACTATGGGTGAAAAACATGTGATTGGGAAAAACAAACAAAAAAATGATGACGTCATTTAAAGGCACTGACGCCAGCCAATCAGAATGGCTGAGCTTCAATTGCCTTTAAGATGACGTCATCAAAACAAAGATGGCCGGCGACACATGACACAATCTGATTGGCTGAAGCAAAGCCTCTGTCACATGATCTACCAGAACCAATCAGAGTTGGGATTTCGTTCCCACGCTCTGATTGGCTACCGTACCGTGTGTCGCCGGCCATCTTTGTTTTGATGACGTCATCTTAAAGGCAATTGAAGCTCAGCCATTCTGATTGGCTGGCGTCATTGCCTTTAAATGACGGCATAATTTTTTTTTGGTTCTGCCAAATCACATGGTTTTCCCTGTCTAACCTGTCTAACCAGAGCCGTGGGAACCACACCATCTGTGATGTCATAGGCCTATAAAAGCCTATGTCGTCTCATTTTGAAGCCAGATGCCGAGGAGGAAGGACCTAAAGAAGAAAAAAGGCCAGGGCGTGGCCGAAGAAGAGAAGAAGACCCCGGAAGAGAGCGAAAGAAGAAACAAGAAAGAAGAATACAGATGACGATGGATTACAAATAGAAGACCCCTGCATTGTTATGGTTTATTATTTTATGGTTTATTATTTTATGGTTTATTATTTTATGGTTTATTATTTTATGGGTTCCTGTGCGTGGATTGGTTCGAGAGTAAGGTGTTCAACGGGAGTCAGTGAGTTCGTCAAGTAATGGTAAGTCAACAAAAGAAATGTTTTTTTTTTAAATTGTACATGTTTTTTTTATTTTTTTACATGTGATATATTTCTTTTATTACAGATCATTTCTTGCCACTGTATGTATATATGTATGTCTCGATCGATATATACATACAGGGTAAGAAATTATTTGGTAGGAAATGCTTGTTTTGCTGTCTTTAAAATGTTTTTGGCTATGCTGCTATGCATAAATGTGTGTGTAATGTAATTTGGAATTAGATAGATGTAATTTTTGGTGTTGTACAGTATGCTGTACTTTAGGTCATGGTGAGGCTTGCTTTTGTATATTGGATTTTTTTGGTACTTATATTTTGTCTGATGGTAACTTGTTTTGTTTAACGATTGAAATAGTTAATTGTGTAATTGTTATGGATGGTATTTTAATTGTTTTGGGATTTGATTAATGAATGCTAATTTATTTCTGTTGACTTGCTTGGTTTAAATAGTATACTTGTTTGGATTTAATGGTATTTTGTTTGGATTATTTTATTGTTAACTTTGATTGGCAGAGTGTACATGGTGCACAGATTTTATGCATCAAGTATACAATGTAAATTCAATGTTTTGATTGGCATTTGATGCTTTTGACTGGAAGATGAGATTGATTTTTTTAGAAAATAGGATTTTATTTTACTATGGCTGATATGGAGAAGTGGTATTTTTATTTGCGCATGTTTTTGTTAACCCTTAAACATTTCTTTGTATATTGGTGTTATATATATATATATATATATATATATATATATATATATATATATATATATATATCCCACTGTACAAATGAATGGGGCAGGGTGGGTGACTGGATGCCCATCATTGCCGGGGGGTAAGTAGAACACAATTTATTTATGCTGATTTATGTGTTTAATAATGGGCAAATAATCTATTATCCATATGTGGATAATAGTTATTTTGCCCATTACTGTATTGTATGTGGTAGGGGGCGGGGGGATGTGTGTTCTTCTTGGTATGTTTATTGGGGGCAATTATCCCCAATAAACATGCTATTGTGCCTTAACCCCTTCATTGCCTTAGCGGTTACCCGCTAAGGTAATGAAGCTGCTTTAATGTATTTTTATTAATAGTGTGCGGGAGCAGGGGGTCCCTTGAGCTGAACCGCATTGATTTCTGCCTCAGAGACCCCCTGCTTCCCGAGTTACAGGCCCCGGTTTGGGGCATCGGTGCCAGTGTCGCTATGTTTATAGCATCCACGTTGCGAATGGGGCGCTATAAAGATGGCGGCGACACTGGCACCGATGCCCCATACCTTGCCCTGTAACTCAGGAAGCAGGGGGTCTCTGAGGCAGAAATCAATGCGGTTCAGCTGGGGGGACCCCCTGCTCCCGCACACTATTATTAAAATGTATATTAATGCAGCTTCATTACCATTGTAGATAGCCGCTACGGTAAGGAATTATTGTTTATTGATATGTGTGTTTTGACAGTAGTGTAGATGTATAGGGGGTCTCCTGAGCTGAACCGCATTGGTTTCAGCCTCGGGGACCCCCTACTTCAGGAGATACAGGCCCCTTTATGGGGTGCCGGTATCCCCTGCAGAATGTAAATATCCCGGTCACGTGACGCGGGAGCTTGAAAGTGCAGGGGATACCGGCACCCCATAAAGGGGCCTGTATCTCCTGAAGTAGGGGGCCCCCGGACTTGAAACCAATGCGGTTCAGGTCCTGAGACCCCTGCTCATGTACACTATAATTAAAATGTATTTATTTAATGTACGATCGCCTGTAACAGCCTTGCATGTAGATGCAAAATCTCCATGCAAATGTTCCAAGCGGCATTTTTTTCTATCAGCTAGCATACGTAAAGTTTAACAACGCTAGCAGGGGGAAAAAAGCAAACCGTACGCTGTGCCTGTTTTGAGCCCGTACGATAGAAAATTGGCTCAAGGCCTTAGTAAATCGCGTCTCGGGCCTCACTTTTTAACGGAATTGCTTTTTTTTTCATCCGGACGCAAAAGCCTTGAGCTTAGTGCATAGCCCCCACAGTTCCTGCCCAGATGAGCTTGCTCGGTTTTTGGTACCATAATAAATGAACTGTAGGTTTATGGGTTTGTTAAAAATATATTGTAGGTTTGTATTGGTTTTAGATACCATGTTCCAACTGTCAGTGGAAGCAAAGCAACTGTATTCAAGTACTGTCAAAATCCCATGCGCTGTGCTGCACAGACCATATGCCCTGCAAAATCAGGATGAACTAAACCTGTGATCACAACCTCTGGCAGCTTACAATTTCTTTGTCCATTATATTGAAATATATATGTTTTTAAGTGAGGTGGTGCGCTGAAGTGAAGTTTAAACTTGCGGTCACATTACACCGATCCAGTGGAAACACTACGCATTGCAAAGTTAAAAAACAAGAACTGTTATTTAAGGACTTTTCTGTCTGGAACTGTGACAAGTAGACCCCAGTGCTGGAACTGCTGCGATGTATAGAATGTTCAACCTTTTCACCTTTCGTGGCATTGAGACTTTTACAGATAGCTTTGCTAATTACTTTCAACCAGGAACACGTTCATATTTTTCGTTCACATATTGGTATCGTCCGTCTTTAAGAAAAACAGGTGATGATTCGGGCAGAGTGCACCATCTAAAACAAAACACAGCTGTTTTCTTTCTTTTTTAATTTTTTTTTTTACTCTTTTGTTCAGCTGTTTGAAAAAATACAGCATCACGGTTTACTTTACAGAAAAAAAGAAGTATCTATTGGAACAACTGGAAAATCAAAGTACGAGCGCTTATCCTATGCATACAGCACAGTGACTAAAATACACTGTATCCCAATGACTGTGATGTAACGGAACAGAATATTTCGTAAATAATCTATATTTGTAAAATATTTTTTACATTTTGGTCTCTCTTCATTGTACTATGAAGCCGCTTCCCAGTCCTGGAAAAGAGCTCAGCTCTGTTATAATAAATGGAAATAATATTTTCTGCTGCACTGGGAAGTCCCTTCATGACATGTTGAATAAGGGCTTTTAAGATTATGGGGCCTATGCACTAAGTAGCGATAAGCCACTTATCGCCGCCTTATCGCCAAAAAAGCCTACAGCGATTCAGTAAGCACCGATAAGTCGGCGATAAGAGACCTTTTTGGCAATTTGTTTTGCAGAGATAAAAAAAAAAATCGCCAAACGAGTGGCGATAAGCCACTTATCGCCAGCTTTTCAAACTCGTGCAATTCTAATAGCCCAGATTAGCTTATCGAGGCTAATCGTGGCTCTAGAATTGAGATTTCCACTCAAAATCGTCCTGCCAAGAAAAGTTTGCAGGAAGGTGGTGAGAAGCTGCCGAGAAGCGTCGAGACCGGACTTAGAAAAAAAATAATGCATTTTTCCTGCATTGGATTGATGCCGGGAGACTCCAGAGCTGATACCCATTAATATCAGCACCGGAGGCCCCCGGCATGAATCCCATGCAATAAAAATGCATTTACAGGCAACTTCATTACCTTAGCGGCAAACTGCTAAGGCAATGAAGGGGTTAAGGAACAACAGCAGCTTTATTGGGGGCAGAGGGATACTTGTCCCTTCATTCACCCCCACTGCCCCAATAAATATTACAATATGTACTAACCACCAATACACAAACCACCCCCTGTGCCCCCACATAAAACCAGAATGTATTTTGTTATACACAGGATTGATACCAGACCCCGGCGGGGGTTCCCGGGTGGTCCCTGTGGATGTCTGTTGGCCTCCAGGCGGTCCCCGGGTGGTCCCTGTGGGTGTCTGGGGGTCCTCGGGTGGCCCAACGGGTGTCTGGTGGACCTCAGGTGGTCACCACGGGTGTCTGGGGGCCCTCGTGTGGTCCCCGTGTCAATCATGTTGCGAAAATTGGAAGACATTGCAATAAATACCCCAACACATACAGTACAGTAATGAGCAAAATAACTATTATCTGGATATGGATAATAGCTCATTTGCCCATTATTAAATCAAGCATTAGCCAGCCAGCAGAAATAAAGTAAATAAACCTTTAAAGTGACGTCTCATCCTTTTGAACTAAAGTAAACAATCACTTTGTACTGCAACCAATAGGATTGTCTTCAATCCCATTGGCTCTAATACCATGTGATATACCCTTGTGGTTTTAAGGATGTGACGTCCCTCCCTTGGAGATGACGTCAAATCCTTAACAAAAAAAAAGGTGGCGGGCACATGATACAGCGTCCAATCAGATTGGAGCTTTACCATCTAACCTGAAAATGTGACGTCACAGGCCCTATATAAGGCCTTGACGCCTCATTTGACCTCAAGAAGCCGACGAGACAACATTGTGTTATGGATTTACCATGGGGCTTTGTGGATTGACAGATGAAAATAGAAGATTACAGAAAACAAAGAAATAATGACAGATGAAGAAAGAAGACGGTGATAGAAGATAACAGAAATAAGAATTTTGTTACCTGTTCCTGATCTTCAAGGTGGATGGCGTTGTATTGACTTTGATTATGTCGCGGTACGAGAGCTTCCTGATTCCCCGGGATTCGGAGGGCCAACGCTTCTAAAGGTAAGATAAATATTGAAGGTATGTTATTTTATTTTTACAGGTTTTTTTTTATTGAATTTCTTTCTTTTAATGTTTTTCCATTGCTTATTGTCTGCTAATGTATTAATCTGTGCCCATTTAGGGTACAGATAGATACAGTGTAAGTCAATGCATTTTTGGGCGAATGCTTGTTTTCTATTTCTGTTGATTGTTTGGAATACATTGTTTGTAATTTGGATGGCTTGTTTTGATTTATTTTTCCGATTGTTTAGCGTTTTAATTAATTATTTATTTTGCTGGCTCCTTGTTTAAATGTATGCATTGGCTAAGTTGTATTAATTAATTGCTTTGTTGGTTACAAGTTAAAATTAGATAATTGTTTTGTTGGCTAGTGCTTTTATGTATTTAATTGGTTGGCTAGTGCTTTTATTTATTGAATTGGGGTGTTTAGGTGCTTGTGTATATGTTTTATTATTGTTTATTTCGGGCCTTCATGCTTTTTATTAGGGTGACCATTGACTGCTATAGTGGCTTATCATGCCCATATTTATTTATTTATTTATGAAATATTTTACCAGGAAGTAATACATTGAGAGTTACCTCTCGTTTTCAAGTATGTCCTGGGCACAGAGTTAGGACAAATAATACATGGTTACAAATACAGTTACATAAATGAACAGGGTATACATTATATACAAGACATTGCATGCACAGTTAAAGAAAATATATATTATGGGCGAATGAAACAGTTACAGACCAGATTAAAATGTGAGACAGCCTTAGATTTGAAAGAACTTAAACTGGTGGTGGATGTGAGAGTCTCTGGTAGGTTGTTCCAGTTTTGGGGTGCACGGTAAGAGAAGGAGGAATAGCAGGATACTTTGTTGAGCCTTGGGACCATGAACAGTCTTTTGGAGTCTAATCTCAGGTGATAAGTGCTGCATGTGGTAGGGGTGAGGAGCTTGTTCAGATAACTGGGTAGCTTGCCGATAAAGAATTTAAAGGCAAGACAGGAAAGGTGAACTTTGCGCCTAGACTCTATTGATGATCAATCTAGTTCTTTGAGCATTTCGCAGTGATGTGTGTTGTAGTTGCATTGGAGAACAAAACGACAAATTGAATTGTAGAGGGTGTCAAGTTTGCTAAGGTGGGTTTGAGGTGCCGTGCCATATACTATGTCTCCATAGTCAATAATTGGCATTAACATCTGCTGTGCGATACGCTTTCTGACCAGGAGACTTAGGAAGGATTTGTTCCTGTAAAGTACCCCTAGTTTGGCATAGGTTTTGGTTGTCAGGGTATCAATGTGCATCCCGAATGTTAAGTGGGAGTCAAACCATAAGCCCAGATATTTAAAACTAGGGACAGGGGTTAGTGTGGTGTTAGCGTTGGTTCTAATCTGGAGCTCAGTCGCTGGAAGCTTTAAAAATGTAGTCTTTGTCCCATATACCATTGTTACAGTCTTGTCAGTATTTAAAAACAGTTTGTTTTGGGAAATCCAGTTTTCGAGTCTCAAAAAGTCAGACTGAAGTATGTGTTGAAGGTCAGAGAGGCTATGGCTGTGTGCATATAGGATTGTGTCATCTGCATACATGTGTATTGAGGCTTCCTTACAAGCTGTGGGAAGATCATTAATGAACACTGAGAAGAGTAGGGGCCCCAGAACAGAGCCTTGCGGGTCACCACAGGTGATATCCAGGGGGTTGGAGTTAGAGCCTGAGATGGACACATGTTGGGATCTTCCTGATAGGTAGGACTGAAACCAGTTTAAAGCATGCTTCCCTATTCCAGAGCTCTGGAGTTTGTTAAGCAGGATAGCATGATCAACTGTATCAAAAGCATTTGCAAAATCTAGGAATACTGCACTAGTGAGTTGTCCCCGTTCCATTCCACACTGGATTACATTGCAAACTTTTAGCAGGGTAGTTACGGTGGAGTGTTTGGGACGAAAGCCAGCTTGGAATTGGTTAGGGAAATTTGTCTTGGTTTAGTAATCGCTTAATTGGGAGTGGACACATTTTCCCATGACTTTGGATAGAATTGGGAGAAGTGAGATTGGTCTGTAGTTTGAGACAGTGTTTTTGTCCCCACTTTTGTAGATTGGGACAACTCCGGCAGTTTTCCAGGTCTTAGGGATATGGCCTGCAGACAGGATAGAGTTGACTATGAAAGCAATTGGTTTGGCAATGGCTGGGGCACCAAGTCGTAGGAACCTAGATTGTAGTATGTCAGGTCCACATTGGCTGCTTAGTTTTAATTTGAGGAGCGCTTGTGTAATCTCCTCTTCAGATACTGGGCCAAATTGAAAATTGTGGGCAGTGTTGGGAGGGTGTGGGGCTATGTGGACAGTCCCAGGATGAGATTCAGGTTTGTGGTTTGGGCTGCGTTTTGCTAATATGTAAGTGGCATACCACACAAAGTAATCATTGAATACATTTGCAATGTCAGTGGGGTTTGTCAGAGTAATATCCTCCTTAGTGATATTACTTGGTTGTAGATGGTTAGGAGGCTGGAATATATTGTTGATAACCTTCCAGAAGTTAGCTGGGTTTGATGTATTTTGGTGGAGATTGTCAGGGTAATATTGTGCTTTTGCGTGCCTTGTTTGCCTTGTGCACATGTTCCGCAGGCATCTGTAGTGATTGAGTTCCTTGGTAGTGTCAGTTACTTTGTAGCTTTTCCACAAGGTATCCCTGAGCTGGTAGAGTGCAAAAAGGTCAGATGTAACCCATGGAAGATGGGCCCCCGTTACCCTTATTTTGAGTAGTGGAGCATGGGTATCGCAGAGTTTTAAGAACTCGGATTGGAAATAGTCGAGCGCAGAATCAGGCTCGGGAATTAAATGGATTCTGTGCCATGGGCAGTTGGTAAGGTCATCCAGAAACTGTTGTGGGTTAAAGTTTTTAAATGTTCTAGTGAGGAGAACTTTAGGGCTTGAATGGGGCGTTTTAATTTTCCTTACACAGTACACTAATGCATGGTCACTGAAAATGTCAGGAAGGCTGCCAGAGGATTGGATTCTGCTGGGGTTTGAGGAGAGAATCCAGTCTAGCAAGGAATGGGTATATTATATGGGTATGATGTACTACTATGCCAATCAATGGGCACAGGGTGGGTATAGTGGTCCCGGGGTGGGTGCGTAGGCATCCCGGCTGGGTAACGGGGGAGGGTGGGTTAACCCCTTAATTACTATAGCAGTTATTAACCGCAACGGTGATTAAGGGGTTAGGGGCCATTAGATTGTATTTTTTATGTATTCTTGCTGACATCGGAGGACATGTACCTGCAGTATGCTGATGAGGATGCCCTTCATAGTGGCAGGGGAAAGTAGAAAGGTTTATTTACTTTATTTCTATGTCTGGCTATTGTTGGATTTAATAATGGGCAAATGAGCCATATCTGGATAATAGTTATTTTGCTCATTACTGTACTGTATGTGTAGGGGGGGTGGAGGAATACAGGGAATACAGGGAATACCCGTGGGGACCACCCGAGGGCCTCTGGTATCAATCCTGTGTATAAAAAAAAAAAATTTTGGTTTTATGTGAGGGCACAGGGGGTGGGTGGGTTCTGTTCGCAGTATGTTTTGAGTCATTGTCCATCTGTAAAGTGAAGCGCCATCCAATCAACTTAGCTGAATTTGGCTGAATCTGAGCAGACAATATATCCCTATACACTTCAGAATTCATCCGGCTGCTTCTGTCTTCTGTCACATCATCCATAAACAGTAGTGACCCAGTGCTATTGTAAGCCATGCATGCGCATGCCATCACACTGCCTCCACCGTGTTTTACAGATGATGTGTTATGCTTCGGTTCATGAGCCGTTCCAAGCCTTCTCCATACTTTTTTCTTCCCATCATTCTGGTACAGGTTGATCTTAGTTTCATCTGTCCAAAGAATGCTGTTCCAGAACTGGGCTGGCTTTTTGAGATATTGTTTGGCAAAGTCTAATCTGGCCTCTCTATTCTTGAGGCTTATGAAAGGTTTGCACCTTGTGGTGAACCCTCTGTATTTGCTCTCGTGAAGTCTTCTCTTTATGGTAGACTTGGATAATGATATGCCTACCTCCTGGAGAGTGTTCTTCACTTGGCTGGATGTTGTGAAGGGGTTTTTCTTTACCATGGAAAGGACCCTACGATTATCCACCACTGTTGTTTTCCGTGGACGTCCAGGCCTTTTTGTGTTGCAGAGCTCACCAGTGCGTTCTGTAATTCCTAAACCCTTCCTCCAATTTGGATGTGAATACCCTCAAATTAAAGCTGATAGACTGCACTTTAAGCCCATATTCATTATTTGTTCTGGAGAGAACGAAGATCACTTTGTTCGGAGGGGGAGGGAGGGAGGGGGTGTACAAACAAGTTTACTTAAAAGTCTAAATCCACAAAGCATTACTTCAAATACAATGGATTATACAATAAGCTCTGCTTTCCTTAGTGGTTATTTAGAATTTACAGAATACTTCAAATGTTCTAAAGTTACAGTAATTATGGCTGAGTTCTAATACCCAACATATAGTATAGAGATAGATGTTGCCCATCCGTCAATTTCCTGAGGGTCTGGGAAAGCTGTAGCCATGGTCAGGGCCCCCGACCGGATGGGGGAGGGCAGCTTTCCTCTATGGGTCTCCACAGAAGGCCCTGTCGCTGCCCACTCACCAATTTACGGGTCCCTCCTCCCAGCCCACCAATTTTTGGGCCCCTCCATCTCTCTCGCAGGGCCCGGGTCAAATGGTAATTCCCAGGGCACTGGAAACTTGTCGGCTGCCCTGGCCATGGTTTCTCCCACCTACAATGATTACTGTAGTCAGACTTTGCCACCACTTCCAGGGATTAGGAAGGATTCCACCATAAATGAGAAGAGAAATAATATAGTGCACTTCTTTCTGTATGTGAAAGTGACAATGCAGCTTTTCAGAGTCTTGGCTCCTATAGAGAGCCTACTTACAGACTTGCAGATAGGTAACTATCAGTGGATGTAGGTATAGTCAGCAGATCTGGAATTCAATCTTATTTGTCTCAGAGAGGGTGGGGATAAAGTTAATTGGGCTACATTATATTATAATTATAATTTGCATGTCATTTCCCAGAATCCCTTGCTGCAGTGGAAGTGCTGTGTGCTGGGTGATAATGGTGGAAGGCGGGGTTGCAGACCTGTCTAAGACATGCAAATGAGCATACAGTAATATTTCTATTTGCTATATTTGCTATATGCTTTACTGTGGGGGGTTTTGTCACTTTTTTTACCCACCATAACTTAACTAAGTATGGTAAAACCCATCTTCATTGCTTCATTTTTGCATAGTATAACCAACCCCACACTGATGAGACCCATTTAGGTCGAAACGGCTGTCTGTGGGTGGGTTTACTGGCTATGCATCTTAACCCTGGCTGTGCTCAAAGCTGTGACCATGCAGCAAGCTTAAGCCTATAGGGAACATGTTAAAAATGATTTTGAAGCAAAAGGTTACACTGTGTGCTCATTTGCATGTTATTTCCCAGAATCCCTTGCTGCAGTGGAAGTGCTGTGTGCTGGGTGATAATGATGAAAGGCGGGGTTGCAGACCTGTCTAAGACATGCAAATGAGCATACAGTACAGTAATATTTCCATTTGCTATATATATATATATATATATATATATATATATATATATATATATATATATATATATATATATATGAACAACAAGAAAAGAAAGCGCCCGATCCTAGTGCAGCATGAAAAAATACAATTTAATAAAAATGAATAAAACCAACAAATGCGAACTCACAAACACAGGATAAATAAAAGCATATAATGAGTATACTCATTCGCCAACCGCCCACGATGTGCCTTGGATGGCGCGCCCTCTCTCTGTCTAGGTTTTCTCAGCTCTTCTGAACCGACATCCAGCAGGGGATACAGGAAACAGCTCACCACAATGTGACCCGGAAGTCCTCCACAATGTTAGTGTATTCCGGATGTGAGGTCTGCAGTCCGTGACCCCGCGATGCAGGGGCTGATCAGAGAAGTCTCTCTGCACTCCCAAAGGCAGTCCGTAATGAGGTGGGCAGTGAGGATAGAGTAGAATTGTGTATCACAGTGTGACAGCAGCTGAAAAACGCTCTTTTCAGCTGCTGTCACACTGTGATACACAATTCTACTCTATCCTCACTGCCCACCTCATTACGGACTGCCTTTGGGAGTGCAGAGAGACTTCTCTGATCAGCCCCTGCATCGCGGGGTCACGGACTGCAGACCTCACATCCGGAATACACTAACATTGTGGAGGACTTCCGGGTCACATTGTGGTGAGCTGTTTCCTGTATCCCCTGCTGGATGTCGGTTCAGAAGAGCTGAGAAAACCTAGACAGAGAGAGGGCGCGCCATCCAAGGCACATCGTGGGCGGTTGGCGAATGAGTATACTCATTATATGCTTTTATTTATCCTGTGTTTGTGAGTTCGCATTTGTTGGTTTTATTCATTTTTATTAAATTGTATTTTTTCATGCTGCACTAGGATCGGGCGCTTTCTTTTCTTGTTGTTCACAGATTTCTGGGAGTTCGTTGGTCCTTGATGAGAGCAGCCAGATCCTAGCATGGACCCTTGGTTTGGTTGATATATTTTTATATTTTTCATATTTTTTCATTTTTATTTTTATTTTTATTTTTGACACACTTAGTGTCATTTTTTTCGTATTTTTCCATTCATCATTATTTAGTATCATCCAGGAGGGATTCATTAGTGCAGTAGTAATAACCACCAACACATGCTATTTTTTTATATTTGTATTGTTCACTGGCATATATTTGTGTTCACAGCAGCTTTTTAAACATTGGCACTCAGCATTTTATTATAACATATTGCATGTATTTTTATTAGTGTGAGTCAATCATCCATATTATTGTTGCATTCACCCTTGCCATTCACCTTTGCTATATCCACTTAATACAATCAATTGGTAATCAGTCTGAGTTTACACCTGAGGAGCGCAGTCTATTCTTTGTTTGATATATATATATATATATATATATATATATATATATATATATATATATATATATATATATATATATATATATATGCAGTTAGGTCCAGAAATAATTGGACACTGATACAAGTGTTGTTATTTCAGCTGTGTACCAAAATCAATTCAAGTTACAGTTAAATAATGAATATGGGCTTAAAGTGCAGTCTATCAGCTTTAATTTGAGGGTATTCACATCCAAATTGGAGGAAGGGTTTAGGAATTACATCTCTTTAGTATGTAGCCCCCTCTTTTTCAAGGGACCAAAAGTAATTGGACAATTGACTCAAAAGCTGTTTCATGAACAGGTGTGGGCTATTCCTTTGTTATTTCATCATCAATTAAGCAGGTAAAAGGTCTGGAGTTGATTCCAGGGGTGGCATTCACATTTGGAAGCTGTTGCTGTGAACCCACAACATGCGGTCAAAGGAGCTCTCAATGTAAGTGAAACAGGGCATGCTTAGGCTGCAAAAAAAAAGAAGAAAATCCATCAGAGAGATAGCAGGAACATTAAGAGTGGCCAAATCAACAGTTTGGTACATTCTGAGAAAAAAAGAACTCACTGGTGAGCTCTGCAACACAAAAAGGCCTGGACGTCCATGGAAAACAACAGTGGTGGATGATCGTAGGGTCCTTTCCATGGTAAAGAAAAACCCCTTCACAACATCCAGCCAAGTGAAGAACACTCTCCAGGAGGTAGGCATATCATTATCCAAGTCTACCATAAAGAGAAGACTTCATGAGAGCAAATACAGAGGGTTCACCACAAGGTGCAAACCATTCATAAGCCTCAAGAATAGAAAGTCCAGATTAGACTTTGCCAAACAATATCTAAAAAAAGCCAGCCCAGTTCTGGAACAGCATTCTTTGGACAGATGAAACTAAGATCAACCTGTACCAGAATGATGGGAAGAAAAAAGTAGAGAGAAGGCTTGGAACGGCTCCTGAACCAACGCATACCACATCATCTGTAAAACACGGTGGAGGCAGTGTGATTGCATGCGCATACATGGCTTACAATAGCACTGGGTCACTACTGTTTATGGATGATGTGACAGAAGACAGAAGCAGCCGGATGAATTCTGAAGTGTATAGGGATATATTGTCTGCTCAGATTCAGCCAAATTCAGCGAAGTTGATTGGATGGCGCTTCACTTTACAGATGGACAATGACTCAAAACATACTGCGAAAGCAGCCAGGAGTTTTTTTTTAAGGCAAATAAGCGGAATATTTTGCAATGGCTGAATCAATCACCTGATCTCAACCCGATCGAGCATGCATTTCACTTGCTGAAGACAAAACTTAAGGCAGAAAGACCCATGAACAAACAACAACTGAAGACAGCTGCAGTAAAGGCCTGGCAAAGCATCACAAAGGAGGAAACCCAGCGTTTGGTGATGTCAATGCGTTCCAGACTTCAAGCAGTCATTGCCTGCAAAGGATTCTCGACAAAGTATTACAAATAAAAATTTTATTTATGATTGTGCTAATTTGTCCAATTACATTTGAGGCCCTGAACTAAGGGGATTGTGTATGAACATGGTTGCAATTCCTAAACGTTTCATACGATATTTTTGTTCAACCCCTTGAATTAAAGCTGAAAGTCTGCACTTCTATTGCATCTCGGTTGTTTCATTTCAAATCCATTGTTGTAGCATACAGAGCCAAAATTATGAAAATTGTGTCAGTGTCCAATTATTTCCGTACCTAACTGTATATACCTCGTGTATTACTACTGTGAAGCTCTATGTACATTAATGGCGCTATATAAATAAAGACATACAATACAATACACATTTAAAGCAACACATTAGTCCAATGGAGGAGTTTTGCAATGTGATGACAGCACAAGTATGAATACAGGAAAAGTCAACAATGTGATACTTATAAACTATGTCTATAAACATGTTACCTCCATAATAAACAAGAAGTACTACTTAAAACCAAAATATAATCCTGCATATATGTTTATATGGTATATTTGTTCTTGCCCTTTCCCTGTTCAAGCTTAACTATTTCATGAAGACATTACAACTGCACAGGACATAAACAGCTTGCATGACTGAGCTCTGATACCACTTATTACAGCTTAGTAAATCTCCCCCTTAGTCTCTTTCTTCAAACCCCCCCCCCCACTTTTTTCCACAGTCTGCTCCCATCTGCATCACAACTTCATTTTACTACCATCCCACTGCCATCAACGTCCTGCGACATTAACCTATGAAAAAGTGCTGCGAGAGCCAACAAGTTTTGGGAAGTATGTGATTTGAGTTCTGCATGAACGCTGTGATGGAAGGGGACCCAGTGACAAGCATAATAGAGGTTAGGACCAGTCACTCGCGCCAGCCTATCTCTCTCTGTGGCTCATCCGGCACAAAGGCCCTGGAACGACTCTGTTTTAATATAATCTGTAGCGCCTTGCATACCCTGTAACTGTAATTCTTTATTCCTGTGAGATGTATTGGTTCTGTAAGTGTAAAAATGTGCTTGATGGGTTTTCCGGACGTGCCAGGCTGATATTCCCTTATTCAACCTGCATGTCCAGGAAACCAGGGTGCGCCTGGCAAGAAGGCGCTCCATTTCCCATGCTTTTCAATGGAAGCAGTGTTACTATATAAAAGGGTCCTGATCTGAGCTCCAGGGTTCATTGTGCTGCTGGCGTGGAAGTGTGCTAAGCAGTGCGTTCTGAGGGATTTGCCGAATTTGACACCCAGAATGGATCCAAGCGGGAGATTCAAACCTGCTTGTGCAATGTTAAGGTGGAGCTAAGAGAGTGAGGTTGACCTTTCGCCCATCAATGTATCAAGTGTTTTACACAAATCAGACTTTAAGTGGTTCGTAACTGTAAGAGATGTGGGCAGAGGTTCATATAATGGAGACCGATTAGGGTGAAATTATACCTTGGCTTTATTGAGCCTCTTCCTTTATCCTTGCAAAACATACAAAAACAACAAATAACAAATCCCTATCCCTTTGTAAGGGCTACCATACTTCCCCAGACCCTATCTCCAGGACTTGAGGGATATTCCCATTACCAGCCTATCACCCCAAAGTTTCAGGAAGTACCTTAAGCAGGTGGCCCTCCATGTTAGTGTCTGGCAGGTTCCTGGGTCATCTGTGTCCAGAAAATATAGGTCTCTGGGTGTCTGGGTGTCTTGATCTCAGCACAGACTTTGTGCTCAAGACAGTGTCTGTGTGCAGGCTTCTCTGCTTTTCTGTGTCAGCCCAATAGAGAACTCAGGAAATCTCACTCCTTTTTTCAACATTATGTTAGGCACACAGTCAGAATTTTTACAGATTTATAATTGGAGCACCAAACGATTGCCAGCTTAGGTAAGCATGTAGTATTATACATTGTCACATGCCTTACATATTCAAATAATACATAAATAGACAGACAGAGCCCCTAATGATAGCACTCTATTCCAATATGATATGGTGATTCTTTAAAATGACTTTATTATTTGACATTGACGTTAAAATATTGGGGTCTAAAACTATGATTAAATATACCAAGTATGTGCGTCTCTAATGGATAGGTGTGTCCAGAAGAGTGTGCATTATTGGGTTAATGTCCAGTGTTTGGGTAGTTCACTGGCCCTAGTATCCCTCATATAGAGTGAACAAACTAGAGTACTTGTGAATTGTCAGCAGTTTGGGCCACACATGTAGTGCCCCAGTCTATGTATACTAGTTGGTGCTCTTTAGTGTGGGACCTATGCTATGCTGCTAAGATATTGCAGCTGTAGGCAAATTAAAGTTGTCGTATAAAACAAATCTTGGTCAAAGTGCACCTATTTTGTGTTTTCACCTCCCTGTTCAATTGATAGTATACTGAATAGGGTGTGTGATGCTTAGTACATATACATCTCAAGCAAGTTGTGCCTGGGGTGTGCTGTATACTAGTATGATAGGATATTAGACTGCTGTATATAGTGGCACTGCTGTAACTGTGATCTAGATAGATACCGAGTTATTGGCTGAGTACTGTTCCTTTTGGGGTGTGTATACTGGTCAATTGACAGACCTATCTCCATTTGGTACAGTGCTCTGCATGTGTGGTTGTATTCTGGCACTCCAGAGGTTAATTCCTGGTTAGGTGGCTCTTTTGCTAGTGTGTGTTATACCCTATAAGCTGATCGCTGTAACAGGGAATTAGCATTTGGAGCCTCCTAAAATAGTTGGGTAGTACAGTGTTTTGCCAGATAATTTATTGCCTATATTGGTGTGTGACTACTGAATCCATTGGGACCCTAATAGTCCTTTTCTGTGCACTGGTGGCGCCACGCTGACTCTCTCAGTCTCACTGAGTCAGTGTATGTGAACTCGGGCACCTCCGCATGCACGTGGTCACGTGCTTGCCGACGCGCGCGTTTCGCGAATGCTTTCTCAAGGCTGAATACGACAACTTTAATTTGCCTACAGCTGCAATATCTTAGCAGCATAGCATAGGTCCCACACTAAAGAGCACCAACTAGTATACATAGACTGGGGCACTACATGTGTGGCCCAAACTGCTGACAATTCACAAGTACTCTAGTTTGTTCACTCTATATGAGGGATACTAGGGCCAGTGAACTACCCAAACACTGGACATTAACCCAATAATGCACACTCTTCTGGACACACCTATCCATTAGAGACGCACATACTTGGTATATTTAATCATAGTTTTAGACCCCAATATTTTAACGTCAATGTCAAATAATAAAGTCATTTTAAAGAATCACCATATCATATTGGAATAGAGTGCTATCATTAGGGGCTCTGTCTGTCTATTTATGTACTAAGTTACATGCCCCTTGCAGCACCACTCCCGTAGCAATATATTTCAGCTGAAGCGGGGGTACACCATAAGTTTCTAATATTCAAATAATAATAATAATAATAAGAAGAAGAAAAAAGGGCGAATGTAGTATTATTGCGTCAAAGGATACAAACCTTTGCTTGACTCATTACAAATACATCCAGGACTGTACAGTAGTCACTATTAAGTATAACACTGTATTGAATATGGACTTAAGGTGTTATATTTCTGTAATGAGGTGCATTGATATCTTGTAATTAATTGATAAGGTGCTAATGAATTTGTGCTGTTTTTCCTGATATTATATCTGTATATCTTTATTTACATACCACCATCCATATACATAGCAATTCACAGCAGTAATACACGTGACATAACATAACACATATTGGGAATAAGTACTGCAGATATAAAAGATAACATTCGGAAAAGGCGTCCCTGCCCCTAAGAGCTTACAATCTACGTTTTAACCTTATAAAAAATGCCATGTTTTTATATGCTACCCTAGTGTGTATTTGTTGCATGTGCAGCCATTTTAAACACAGACTGTCCTTCTTCACATGGAGTGACTTTATGATGTGTATTTATTATTACTTTCTCTCACATTAGTCAGTAGTTGTGTGGGTCATTTACATTTGATTTTTTTTTTTTACAAAATTTCCGTGTCAGGAAAGCCTGACCCACACACGTGTCACAGAGAAAGAAAGAAAGAAAGAAAGAGGAGGCAGAGAGAAATGCTACCCAGCTTGTTTTCTTCTGAAGGAAGCGTCTCCAGTGAGGGGGACCCACCTGTTTACTTAGGCCATCTGTTACAAAAAATATCCCCTCATACGTTTTGTTGTCAGCACGCTTTCACCTTCATTTGTTTTAAATCAAAATGCTCGAGCGGCCTTTTAAAGTCCTTCAGGAGTGAAGATTTCGAGCAGCTGTTGTTGAAATTCTGAGGCAAACACTAAAAATGTTGATATCCCTTGTTTTTCCAGGAAAATAAGATTTGCTTTGTCATGGAGGAAGAAACTGATGGAAAAAATAAACTTACCTTTCAGGCCAAACGCTATACAGGCAGTCCTCGTTTTACAACGCTTCGCTTTACAACGAATGGCTTATCCAACGCTATGCAATGCATACCTATATTCATTTTTACAACGCCAAAATGGCTTATCCAACGCTCTTACGACGCTTTGCAACGTTGTGTATGTGTGTATATATATATACACATTCACATAAACATTGTTGCAAAGCGTCGTAAGAGCGTATATATATATAATATTATACTATATAATATTATACTATCTAATATATTATTTATTTTGTTATATTATATATATAATACAGTATATAAACTATATAATTTATGTGTGTGCTGCATATCTTATTGCCTGCATAAAATATTTGGTGTATTTAGTGTTAAAAAAGCCTTCAGGAACGGAACCTTTCATTTAAACAGTGTTCCTATGGGAAAACGTGTTTCGCTTTACAACGTTTCGCTTTACAACGCCATTTTGAGTAACGCATTGTGTCGGATAACCAAGGACTGCCTGTAATTATCATAACCAGACCGTACTCCTGTCAAATGGGGGACATTTGTAACCAAGTTTCTCATGTGCTTCAGTGAATTAGACTTAGGTTCATAGTTTTAGGCAAGACTGAGCAAGTGCCTGTTTGCACTTTTGAGCTGCACTATCCTTCATTGACAATGAGTATTATAGTGAGGAACACTGCGTGGCTTTGCTGACTTACTGTAGTTACCTACCTCCTGGAAAAACATATCTACTGTACTGAAGTGGAGTCTGCTGACCATCCATTACAAGGGTTTTTAGAGCAGCAATTTTTTTCACACAAGTATTTCACTTTTTATAATCACAATTATTCACTTTATAATCACTTAATAATATTGTTATTACTATATATTTTTAAATCTTTATATTGCACATATTCACGTCACTATTTGCGCCCACCCATATTTTCTGTTTTCACATTACTGTAGTTATCTTCTGTAAATTAATTGATACTACTGCATAACACGTCTGTCACAAACAGTACAGTACACACCTTTTTGTGTTGAGCTGCACTCTAGACTAGAGATAAAGCAAGTAGTATAATGTACATTTTTTGTACTGCACAATTGATTGTGGGGGCTCTGCATCTCGATGCAGTACAATCTAAGCGGGTGCCTATCTTACTTTGGGACCTGTGGCTTAGAGAGATCAAATTCACAGACCAGCTGCCTAAGAATGGGTCTACCTGGGAAGCACAAGAAAGAAAGATGACAAAATGCTGGTTTGATTTTAAAAAGAGAGTTACAGGCATACCCCACATTCACGTACGCAATACATGTACTGTACAGCAATCATCCTATACGTGCATAACTGATGTAAATAACACATGTGTAACAGGCGCTATAGTCTCCCCGCTTCGGTACAGGTAGGGAGCCGGTATTGCTGTTCAGGACGTGCCGACAGGCGCATGCGTGAGATGCCGTTTGCCTTTTGGGCGATATGTCCTTGCTCGCGAATGTAGTTAAAGTGAGTGTCCTTAAACCGGGGTATGACTGTATAACACTGTGTTTGCATATCTAAAGTTTATGCTTTTCTTCATTTATTAGTCACTATTAAGAATGTTATGAAATTGCCTTTCCTTTGCTCGGGAAGATTTCAAATCCATTCAAACGAATAGAGCTGAAATATTACAGGCAAAGGGAACAATGGCTTTACCAGCACATTGAATAGTGGATCAGTGATCCCATGGTACAAACTACACACATTGATGGCACTACAGGAACTGGCATAAGGATTTCTCTAACATAGTGATTCCTAACAGGGAGTTCACAGACTACTAGGGGGTCCTAAGGTCTCCCCAAGGGTTTAGGCAAAAAAAATGTCATGGCGAATCTCAGACAGTATAGCGGGTTCCAAAGCCCATATGGGGACTGCGGACTAAGGCCCCAAACTGCACCTTAGCGTGGGTGGTATAGCTATCAATTACAGCAGGAGTTTCCAAAGCTGTTCCCCACAATGCTTTGCATCCGCAGCATTAAGGCATTATGAAGGGTACTTTGGAAGCTCCCACAGTAATTGACACTGCTATAGCACCCATGCTGTCTGCACACAAGGTGCAGTTACGGGCCTTATTATATTAAGCGTGTGTTCCCCTCACGAGCTCAGAACCCCATACTGCCTGGGATCAGCTAAACCGTTTTGCTAGCAATAGTCTGCTGAGTGGGCAAGAAGGTGAAATAATTAGGGGTTCTCGGAACAACTAAAAAGGTTGGGAGCCTGCTCTAATAACATAATCAAAGCAGTTCCTAACAAAGCCCCATGCAAATGTATATGAACTGAGCATTTATGATGCAGCCATTCTCAATGATCTTGCAATTTCCATGACAGTGAGTTATGCTGGAGTTGCTGTAAGGCACAGGGAATCTAGAAAGGTTGACTCCTTATAATAAACAAGCTTGAATAGTATTAGCTTATTTCATTTTTTTTAGGTAGTCACAGTATGCTCTGCAACTAGTAACTTTAATTCTGAGTGTAAAAATACAGGGGGAAAAATAATTGTTCATTAAAAAAACCTTTACATTGCTTTTGATAAGTAATACAAGGTTTACGTACACTATGAAATTTGATTAATAAAGGATACATGTTTCTTCCATGTACTGTTTCCTTTAAACACATGGCAACTCTTTGGCTACATTCAAAATAGTTTTAAATATTAAACTGTCTTCAATATTAGTGATTCTCACCCCCACCCCGGACAAGTGTTATTAATTAAAGAGGCAATCCAAGGCGTCAATTTTGTTTGCGATTTTAAATATATATATAGGTTTGAATCAGGAGGTCTCTGGAGCTGAGCATCGTTAATCTGAGCTTCGGGGACCCCTGCTTCCAGAGATACTTACCTCTGAATTACGTGCCGGTAGCAGCTCTCCTTCACTACCAGCATTCACAATATGTCCTCTGTTCAGAGATTTCTCGTCCTGCAGACCAATAGGAAGCTGTGATGTCATCAGTGGGGCTTCCTATTGGCTCATATGCCTCGGAGCTTCAAACCTGTCCCGTGACGCGGGACATTTAAATGCAGAGGGATACCGGCACCCCATAATGGGGCCTGTATCTTGGGAAGCAGGGGGTCGCCGGACATAAAACCAACACGGTTCAGCTCCGGAGACACCCTGCACATCTACACTATGAAAGAAATGTATATTAAAAAATATTTAATAAACATCAATACACGCCTCCCTCCGCCCAAACACACACAGTAATGGGCAAAATAACTATTATCCAGATATGGATAATAGATTACTTGACAAGGTAGGGATTGGCTACCGCTCACCATGAATTTGGAATAAAATTGACTGGTAAATAAGGATAGGGTGCATACGGGATAGGTAATTGAGCTGAGAAGGGTGGTAGGTCACAGAGGTGGCCTAAAAGACTCCTATTTGCACTCGCTTGACCAGTTGACTTAGGCTAGGAAAAATTCAATCCTTGGAGATAACTCCATAGCCATACATGTACAGTTATAAAATCACATTTATTAAACATATATACAAGAGACCTAATGTCTAAAATGCCACTATGTGGCTCCAGGGAACACAGAGAGAGCACAGGGGTAGGGGAAAATTTGCTGTTAGAGTTATTCAGTTATTGGGAGACTGCTACTGAGTATACTGTCGTATTGGTATTGCTAGTACTTTCCTAGGGGGAATTCCCATCATAATCCTCTGTTAGTATCATTGAGGTATATAGCCTGTGTAATAGGTTGGGATCCCAGCATGGGAAGGTTACTAGGTAGTTGTGGTTTATAACCGTGTTAGATGGGGCTATGTAGTTCAGGGAAAAGTCCCTATGTGTCATATGATGTAGTATATAGACAGAATAGTTTAGGGACCCCTATATACTGTCCCTCTACCTCTGACCCTCTAAGGTGCACGGAGCTCCTAATGGAAGCGCCCCGCTATACAAAACCGTTAGCAGTCTGGGCGTCACTACGTGTAGCGTGGCGCCGCTATTATTAATGAAGCAAGACAGTCAGTTATGCCGCTTTAAATGCTGTCATCGGTGCTGTCTAAATGCATGCACCAGTGTATATATAGAGAGAGCGCGCTCCCTTCAGCTGTTCATACGACCTGTCAGTCTCGCAAAACTCTCAGCTTCCCGCTTCGTGTTCCTCCGCAACTCCGGATGACGTCACCGGAAGTGCGTCATCACGTACCAACGCACGTTTCACGCTCGTAGGCGCTTCGTCAGGGTAATGGGAGCGTGAAACGTGCGTTGGTACGTGATGACGCACTTCCGGTGACGTCATCCGGAGTTGCGGAGGAACACGAAGCGGGAAGCTGAGAGTTTTGCGAGACTGACAGGTCGTATGAACAGCTGAAGGGAGCGCTATATATATACTGGTGCATGCTTTTAGACAGCACCGATGACAGCATTTAAAGCGGCATAACTGACTGTCTTGCTTCATTAATAATAGCGGCGCCACGCTACACGTAGTGACGCCCAGACTGCTAACGGTTTTGTATAGCGGGGCGCTTCCATTAGGAGCTCCGTGCACCTTACTGAAGGAAGGTAGAGGGACAGTATATAGGGGTCCCTAAACTATTCTGTCTATATACTACATCATATGACACATAGGGACTTTTCCCTGAACTACATAGCCCCATCTAACACGGTTATAAACCACAACTACCTAGTAACCTTCCCATGCTGGGATCCCAACCTATTACACAGGCTATATACCTCAATGATACTAACAGAGGATTATGATGGGAATTCCCCCTAGGAAAGTACTAGCAATACCAATACGACAGTATACTCAGTAGCAGTCTCCCAATAACTGAATAACTCTAACAGCAAATTTTCCCCTACCCCTGTGCTCTCTCTGTGTTCCCTGGAGCCACATAGTGGCATTTTAGACATTAGGTCTCTTGTATATATGTTTAATAAATGTGATTTTATAACTGTACATGTATGGCTATGGAGTTATCTCCAAGGATTGAATTTTTCCTAGCCTAAGTCAACTGGTCAAGCGAGTGAAAATAGGAGTCTTTTAGGCCACCTCTGTGACCTACCACCCTTCTCAGCTTAATAGATTACTTGCCCATTATTAAACACAACATTAGCATGCATCAATAAAGTAAATAAATACAGTTTTACTTACCACACCAGCAGGTCCCTCTGTCCTCCATTGCCAAAAAGCATATATACATAATAAAGACATTCTAATGGCCTCTAACCCCTTAATCACCATAGTGGTTAATAACCGCTATAGTAATTAAGGGGTTAATTAACCCACTCTGGCCCGATACCAACCCGGGAGGCCTAAGCACCCACCCCGGACTGACTATACCCACCCTGTACCCATTGAGTAGTATAGTGGTACATCATACCCATATAATAATAATATGGGCATGATAAGCCTCTATAGCACTCAATGGTCACCCTAATCACAATACATTAATGCACCAGACACACAATAATAAAACATAACAAAACTCCAAAAAAAAACACTTCACTAAATAAAAACAGTAGCCATCTAATCCAATGAATACAAGCAATAACAACATCAACAATTAATTAATTAAACCATTAACCAATTAAACCAATTAATTCCTAAAACAACTCGGAATTATTTTAAACAATAACCAATCAAACCAATTAATTACTAAACCAACTCGAAATTAATAGTCACATTAACCAATGAAACCAATTAATTTATACAACATTAATGAATTAATTGAAACATTAAACTACAAAGAAATAGATTAAAAAAATATCTGAAATAACCATTAAACGCATTAGCTAACATAATACATCATTAACTAAAAACAAAAAACAATCGCAAACATTTGATTTCAATCAATCAGAAAAAGACCAAACATTGACTGATAATATATTAATCTGTACCACTTTAGGGTACAGATCAATACATTATTATGACAATATTTGGGGGGCATTTCTGGCTTGTTATTGCTGATGTTTTTTTTTTAATTACAGTTTATTATGTGGATGTCATTGTTTGGTCTTTTTCTGCTTGATTGAAATCAAATATTTGCGATTGTTTTTTGTTTTTAGTTAATGATGTATTATGTTAGCTAATGCGTTTAATGGTTATTTCAGATATTTTTTGAATTTATTTCTTTGTAGTTTAATGTTTCAATTAATTCATTAATGTTGTATAAATTAATTGGTTTCATTGGTTAATGTGACTATTAATTTCGAGTTGGTTTAGTAATTAATTGGTTTGATTGGTTACTGTTTAAAATAATTCTGAGTTGTTTTAGGAATTAATTGGTTTAATTGGTTAATGGTTTAATTAATTCATTGTTGATGTTGTTATTGCTTGTATTCATTGGATTAGTTGACTACTATTTTTATTTAGTGAAGTGTGTTTTTTTGAAGTTTTTTTATGTTTTATTATTGTTACGCCGGTGCTGCCCGCAGACCAGACCCGTCCCTTATACTGAGGTGGGGACGTATAGGAACACACACCCGCAGCAGCAGGAGCGTGTCCGGAGTGTGGTGAACTAGGCGTTGCCAGGCCAGGTGGTGTTTGCTAGCAATACTTGCCGGTACCGGTTAAAGAAGTTCTGTAGTCGTAGTCCAAGCCGGGTTCGAGGGGTATCAAAGTGAGCGTTGTCCAAGGAGTGCCGAGATCGAGAGCCAGAGGGGGTAGTCGTACAAGCCGTGTCAGAACCTGTGAAAACACTAAGAGAATCCTGAAGTACTTCCATGCAGAGACTATGTCGAGCAAAGACTGAGAGCAGAGAGGAGCTACATAAAGCAGGAAGGTCCAATTAGGAACGGGGGCGGGACAGGAAGAGCTACAGGGAGACACTGCAGATTGGTGCAGGCATAACAGGCCAGGTGAGACTTGTTGGTATGATACGCAAAAAACACAGCGCACAACGCTCATAGTGCATTAAAAATTATATTAGAGACCCATAAATAAGTTAAGTATTATGCGTACATAAAACAAATGTAAACAAGCATTTCAGGGGTTAGTGTTACCCATGCACCAATCGGGACCGCAGTGAGGATGTCTTCAGTGTAAACACACACAGCTCCTCCCGTCACGGTCACTCGATCTCGGGCTATGTCCTGGATATTCTCCAGCACGATCGTATGCAGTCCAGCAAGACTCGTGATACAGACAGTGTCCTCCAGTCAGGCAAACTCCACAACAGCACAACACACGCTGTTCAGCTCTCCGGTCTGGCGCTTCCGGGTTCGTGACGTCACTCAGGAGCGACAGCGCGTCGCAGTCTTTCTAGGCACTCTGTGAGCGGTAATTGGCTAGAATGTCATCAGTGATGGAGAAAGGAAGCTTCAAAGTCTAACCCCACGCTATCCAGAGATGAAATGCAGAGTCTGGTCCATGCCAAGTTCCTATTACATGGAAGTCCTGTACAGCAACCAATTAAGAATGTGAACAAACAGTTCCTCCCTGAACTCACTTAGCTTTGGAGTTCAGGGAGGAACTGTTTGTTCACATTCTTAATTGGTTGCTGTACAGGACTTCCATGTAGTAGGAACGTGACATGGACCAGACTCTGCATTTCATCTCTGGATAGCGTGGGGTTAGACTTTGAAGCTTCCTTTCTCCATCACTGATGACATTCTAGCAAATTACTGCTCACAGAGTGCCTAGAAAGACTGCGACGCGCTGTCGCTCCTGAGTGACGTCACGAACCCGGAAGCGCCGGACCGGAGAGCTGAACAGCGTGTGTTGTGCTGTTGTGGAGTTTGCCTGACTGGAGGACACTGTCTGTATCACGAGTCTTGCTGGACTGCATACGATCGTGCTGGAGAATATCCAGGACATAGCCCGAGATCGAGTGACCGTGACGGGAGGAGCTGTGTGTGTTTACACTGAAGACATCCTCACTGCCGTCCCGATTGGTGCATGGGTAACACTAACCCCTGAAATGCTTGTTTACATTTGTTTTATGTACGCATAATACTTACCTTATTTATGGGGCTCTAATATAATTTGTAATGCACTATGAGCGTTGTGCGCTGTGTTTTTTGTGTATTCTGTTCATATTAGGGGGTATTTGAGCCATCCCTGGTGTCACAGCTGCAGACGCTTCATTTCGAGTCTACCAGGTCACGTTATATATATATATATATTGTATTGTATTGTATGTCTTTATTTATATAGCGCCATAAATGTACATAGCGCTTCACAGTAGTAATACATATCATATAAATAACAAATAATATAAATAACAGATCATGGGAATAAGTGCTTCAGACATACTGTAAAAGTAACATTAAGGAAGGAGTCCCTGCTCCGAGGAGCTTACAATCTAATTGGTAGGTAGGGAGAACGTACAGAGACAGTAGGAGGGAATACTAGTAAGTGCGTCTGCAGGGGCCAAGCTTTATGTGTCATGTGTCCATGATTATCCAGTGCTACTCATATGCTTCTTTAAGCAGATGTGTCTTCAGGTGAGTCTTAAAGGTGGATAGCGAGGGGGCTAGTCGGGTATTGAGGGGAAGGGCATTCCAGAGGTGTGGGGCAGAAAGTGAGAAAGGTTTAAGGCGGGAGAGAGCTTTAGATACAAAGGGGGCAGAAAGAAGACATCCTTGAGAAGAACACAAGAGTCGGGATGGTGCATAGCGAGAAATTATGGCTGAGATGTAAGGAGGGGCAGAAGAATGTAAAGCTTTAAAAGTGAGCAGGAGAATTGAGTGTGAGATACGTGATTTAATCGGAAGCCAGGAGAGGGATTTCAGGAGGGGAGATGCGGAGACAGATTTAGGAAAGAGTAGAGTGATTCTGGCAGCAGCGTTTAGGATAGATTGTAGGGGAGACAGGTGAGAGGTAGGAAGGCCGGACAGCAGGAGGTTACAGTAAACGAGACGTGAGAGAATGAGGGCCTGAGTCAGAGTTTTAGCAGTTGAGTAACAGAGGAAAGGGCGTATCTTTGTGATATTGCGGAGGAAAAAGCGACAAGTTTTAGAAACGTTTTGAATATGAGAGGAGAATGAGAGAGAGGAATCAAGTGTAACCCCTAGGCAGCGTGCTTGGGCTACTGGGTGAATGATCGTATTTCCAATAGCAATGTGGAATGAGGTAGTAGGGCCAGGTTTGGGAGGAAGTATAAGGAGCTCTGTTTTTGCCATGTTAAGTTTCAGTCGGCGGATGGCCATCCAGGATGATATTCCAGAGAGGCATTCAGAAACTTTGGTCTGTATAGCAGGTGTAAGGTCAGGGGTTGAAAGGTAAATTTGTGTGTCGTCAGAATAGAAGTGATATTTAAACCCAAAAGATGTGATTAGGTCACATAGAGAGAGTGTGTAGAGAGAAAATTCACTACTTCACGTTTATATTGTTTGTAGTTGCGCACCTATTCCTCACTCTTGTTCACAGAGACTTGTTGGTAACAGAGTATGCCCGTGCGGCTTGCGGGGGTGGAGCCTGAGGTCCGGGGGACGGGAAGAAGAGTGTGCAGACTGAGCGCGCTCCGTAACTCGTGTACGCGTGTGGACTGAGCCAGTGGATGGTGCAGGTGTGCACGCGGGAGGGCGTGGGCGCGCCCGGCGCTGAGCAGAGGAATCGCCGAGGGAAGTGAGTGCTCTGTGTGGGGAGCGCGGAGAACGCCGATTCCTGACAGTACCCCCCTCTTCAGGAACGGCCTCAGGACGGTCCATGAACGGTTTCTCTGGAAACTTTTTCCTGAAGGACTTAAGAAAGGCCGGGGCATGAATGTCCTTTAAAGGTACCCAGGATCTCTCTTCAGGGCCAAAGCCCTTCCACTGCACCAAGAACTGGAGCTGGCAGCTGGATAGGCGAGAATCCAAAAGAGAGTGAACTTCATATTTCTCGTTATTTTGGACAGTAATGGGGTCCGGTTTACGAGTCTGATCCGGAAAGAAGTGACTGGTGATGAATGGTTTTAAGAGGGACACATAAAAGACATTAGGAATCTTCATACTGTGTGGTAGTTGGAACCGGAATGCCACAGGATTGATTTGTTCACTAATAGGGAAGGACCCAGGAACTTAGGTGCCAATTTTGGAGATGGTACCTTGAGGCGGATATTCTTAGAGGAGAGCCATACCAAACCCCCGGCTTGTAACTGGGTGCCGAACGACGACGACGATCGGCCTGTAGTTTCGATCTGCGGGAGGAGTCGAGAAGGGTAGACTGAATCCTAGACCATGCGGTTTGGAGGGCAGTAATGCATTCATCTACGGCTGGAACTCCAGAAGGGATGTTGGAGATGGGTAGGCAGGGGGGTGGAACCAATAATTTATAAAGAAGGGCGACTCCCGGGTGGCTTCATTTTTAGCAGAATTGACAGTGTACTCTGCCCAACGAAGGAGTTGAGCCCAATCATCCTGGGAATCGGATATGAAACATCTCAGGTATTTCTCCAGGGATTGATTGATTCTCTCTGTTTGTCCATTGGACTGTGGATGATAGGCGGAAGAGAAAGAAGAAGAGATGCCCAATCTCTTGGTGAAAGTTCTCCAAAATTTTGATACAAATTGAGAACCTCTGTCAGAAACAATGGACGAAGGAATCCCATGAATCCGGAAAATCTGCAAGGGCGGGGGATGAGGGTAATCCCTTAAGTGGAATAAAATGGGACATCTTTGAGAACCTGTCCACGACCACCAAGATAGTGTTCATTCCTCTCGACCTGGGCAACTCCACAAGGAAGTCCATCGAAATGTGGGACCAGGGGCGGTCGGGAACTGGAAGAGGTAACAGAAAACCCTGAGGCTTTTGACAGAGATTCTTGCTTTGAGCGCACGTGGGACAGGCGCGGGTAAACTCCAGAATATCTTGAGACATCCTTGGCCACCAGAAATTCCGACGAATGAGATCAGTAGTCTTCTTAAAATCTGGATGACCTGCAGATTTCGAGGAGTGACCCCAAGACAGGACCTCTGGAACAAATTTGGAAGGTACGAAGAGTTTGTTGTCGGGAACGACCAAGTCCTTGGGAATGCGTCTCTGGGAGTGCAAAATCTTGTCAAGATTCTTGAAAGTAGACATGGCGAGAATCTTCTCTTGTGGAAGGATGGTCTCCAAAGGTTCCTCTGGTCTCTCTTGAGAAGAATGTATTCGGGAGAGTGTGTCTGCCTTTACGTTCTTGGTCCTGGGGATATAGGAAAGGTGAAAATCAAATCGAGAAAAAAAAAGAGCCCAACGAGCCTGGAATAAAATGGGACATCTTTGAGAACCTGTCCATGACCACCAAGATAGTGTTCATTCCTCTGGACCAAGTCCTTGGGAATGCGTCTCTGGGAGTGCAAAATCTTGTCAAGATTCTTGAAAGTAGACGTGGCGAGAATCTTCTCTTGTGGAAGGATGGTCTCCAAAGGTTCCTCTGGTCTCTCTTCAGAAGAATGTATTCGGGAGAGTGTGTCTGCCTTTACGTTCTTGGTCCTGGGGATATAGGAAAGGTGAAAATCGAATCGAGAAAAAAAAAGAGCCCAACGAGCCTGGAATAAAATGGGACATCTTTGAGAACCTTTGAGAAAAAAAAAGAGCCCAACGAGCCTGTCGTGGACCAAGGCGTCGAGCATTTTCTATGTAAAGAAGGTTCTTGTGGTCCGTGAGAATAGTAAACGTCTCTTTCGACCCCTCCAGCAGGTGTCTCCACTCTTGAAGAGCCATCTTCACGGCCAGAAGTTTCCTGTTACCCACGTCATAGTTCCTCTCGGCAGATGAGAATTTCTTGGAAAAATATGCACGGGGATGTAACTTATCTTGAGACGTGGGTCTCTGAGAAAGAACGGCACCAGCGCCGCAATCAGAAGCGTCGACCTCCAGGACGAAGGGAAGTTCAATGTTGGGATGACGGAGAATAGGTGTGGATATAAAAGCTTCCTTGAGTGTCTCGAAGGCAGAAATGGCCTGATATGACCAAGCAGAAGGAACAGCTCCTTTTTTGGTGAGCGCAGTGAGAGGTGCCACGATGGTAGAAAAACTCCGTATAAACTTACGATAGTAATTAGCGAACCCTAAAAAATGTTGTATGGCTTTGAGAGAATTGGGTCTTGGCCCTTCGGTGACTGCTTGAAGTTTACCGGCATCCATCATAAAACCTTCATCGGAAATGATGTACCCCAGGAACGGAGTAGATGTCTGATGGAAGGTGCACTTCTCCAGTTTGGCATACAAATGGTGTTCACGGAGACGGGAAAGGACGTAGGAGGTATGGCGTATATGGTCCTGGAGATCTTTGGAAAAAATCAGGATATTATCCAAGTATACTATAACAAAAGTATTGAGTACCTTACGAAAGACTACGTTTATGAAATCCTGGAAGACAGAGGGAGCATTACATAAGCCGAAGGGCATTACAAGATACTCGTAGTGTCCGCTACGCGTGTTGAAGGCCGTCTTCCATTCATCCCCCTTCCTGATGCGCACCAGGTTATAGGCACCACGTAGATCCAACTTGGAAAAAATCTTGGCCCCTGTAATTTATCGAATAGTTCGGTAATAAGGGGGAGGGGGTAATGATTTTTAACAGTTATGCGGTTCAAACCCCTGTAATCGATGCAAGGCCTCAAGGACCCGTCCTTTTTCTAGACGAAGAAAAACCCAGCCCCTGCTGTAGAATTGGAGTGACGAATAAAGCCTTTCTTGAGATTCTCCTGGATATATTCATCCATAGCATGAGATTCCGGTAACGACAAGGGGTAGGTCTTGGACTTGGGTAGGGAGTAACCTGGAACCAGATCGATCGGACAATCGTAAGTCCTGTGTGGCGGCAGAAGGTCTGACTGTACCTTATTGAAAACGTCCCGGAATTGGTGGTAAACAGAAGGTAGAATAACCTCAGGAACAGAGGTATTGGCCAGCAGTCGAGGCGGAAGTATGGCTGGTGGAGATGGATCCTCTGACCTTGACCTCCAAGTAATAGGGTCTCGGGATGGCCAGTTGATGAGAGGATTGTGCTTCTGCAACCAAGGTAAGCCGAGAGTGACTGGAGTTACGGGAGCATGGATTACATCAAAGGCCAAGGTCTCCTCGTGGGAGTGAGAGGAAAGGGTGATGGGGCAAGTCTCCAAGGCAATGTATGCTGGGGTGAGCGGACGGTTGTCGATCCCAACCAAGGCAACGGAAGACTTCTTCCTAATGAGTGGAATCTGGTTCTGTTTAGAGAAGGTTTGGTCCATGAAATTTCCTCCCACGTCGGAGTCGATAAATGCCGCAGTGGAGGTGCGGAAGGTAGGACCCGAGAGAGAAACGGGAATGGTCAATTTTTTGGGAAGTTCCTTCCTGGAAAGGGGACAAGGAGATTTATCACCCAGGGAGTGCCCCTGCATACTCACTGGGTTCGGTCGTTTCCCGAGTGCGTAGTGGACATTCACGGACCAGATGCTCGGAGGATCCGCAGTAATAACATAATCCACCGGCTTGGCGAGCTTGCTGCATCGGTGTCCGGGAATGCTGGACTCCAAGTTGCATCGGCTCAGGAGCCTCCAGAGCGGGTAGCGGGGAGACGGCAGGTCCTGGGGTTGGAGAGAATCTGGGAGAAGGAGCACGGAAGAGCATAAATCGGGGAAGCTGGCGCTGGAGGCGGCGTACCTGAAGGCGCTGATCCACTCGATTGGCTTGGGAGATGAGTTCCTCCAGTAGCCCTGGCCTGGGTTGTGAGGTGAGCTTGTCCTTCATGGAATCCGTTAAGCCTCGCCAGAAAACTGAGACCAAAGCCTCCTGGCCCCATCGTGTCTCAGCTGCTATGGTCCTGAACTCCAAGGCGTACTGGGCCACTGAATGACATCCCTGGGAAAGCTCAAGCAAAGAGTCAGAGGCAGTTTCTTGGCGTGCGGGGGTATCAAAGACCTGTCGAATGTCTCGTCTAAAGGCTGCGTAGTCGCGGGTGATATCGGGACGTAGTTCCCAAATTGGGGAGGCCCATGCCAGCGCTTTCCCTGTAAGCAGGCTGTAAACATACGCCACTTTCTTGCGACCAGTGGAATACTGCTGCGGCGCCATCTCAAACTGGATCTCGCATTGATTGAGGAAACCGCAGCAGGCGTGCGGATCCCCCGCATACGGTTTAGGTGCCGGGATCTTCGGGCCCGAGGTCGCGGCGGATACTGGTTCTGGCGACAGTGGCGGTGCGGCAACAGGTGGTGCCTGAAATGAAATGTCCTGTACCTGTTGAGTGAGAAGAGCCATTTGGTCCGTTAGGGCCTGGACTTGTTGATACATGGCCGTCATCATGGAGGCCATGTCAGTCTGGTCTGCGTCTTGTGGGCTCGATGTAATGTTACGCCGGTGTTGCCCGCAGATCAGACCCTCCCTTATACTGAGGTGAGGACGTATAGGAACACACACCCGCAGCAGAAGGAGCGTGTCCGGTGTGTGGTGAATTAGGCGTTGCCAGGCCAGGTGGTGTTTGCTAGCAATACTTGCCGGTACCGGTTAAAGAAGTTCCGTAGTCGTAGTCAAAGCCAGGCTCGAGGGGTATCAGAGTGAGCGTTGTCCAAGGAGTGCGGAGATCGAGAGCCAGAGGGGGTAGTCGTACAAGCCGTGTCAGAACCTGTGAAAACACTAAGAGAATCCTGAAGTACTTCCATGCAGAGACTATGTCGAGCAAAGACTGAGCGCAGAGAGGAGCTACATAAAGCATGAAGGTCCAATTAGGAACGGGGGCGGGACAGGAAGAGCTAAAGGGAGACACTGCAGATTGGTGCAGGCATAACAGGCCAGGTGAGACTTGTTGGTAACCTGAGTATACCCGTGCGGCTTGCGGGGGTGGAGCCTGAGGTCCAGGGGACGGGAAGAAGAGTGTGCAGACTGAGCGCGCTCCGTAACTCGTGTACGCGTGTGGACCGAGCCAGTGGATGGTGCAGGTGTGCACGCGGGAGGGCGTGGGCGCACCCGGCGCTGAGGAGAGGAATCGCCGAGGGAAGTGAGTGCTCTGTGTGGGGAGCGCGGAGAACGCCGATTCCTGACAATTATTGTGTGTCTGGTGCATTAATGTATTGTGATTAGGGTGCTCATTGAGTGCTATAGAGGCTTATCATGCCCATATTATTATTATATGGGTATGATGGACCACTATACTACTCAATGGGTACAGGGTGGGTATAGTCAGTCCGGGGTGGGTGCTTAGGCCTCCCGCATGGGTAGCAGGGGTGGTTAACCCCTTCATTGCCTTGGCGGTTATCCGCTAAGGTAATTAAGTTGCTGTAAATGCATTTTTCCTGCATCAGATGCATGCCGGGGGGCTCCGGTGCTGGTATTAATGGGTATCAACTCCGGAGACCCCCGGCATCAATCCTATACTGGAAAAAAGCCAAATTTTTTCTAAGTCCCCACTTATCGCCGCTCATCGACGCATCTCCCCACCATTCTGCCCAAATTTTGAGGCGTATTGATTTGGGGATATTATCGCCTTTTTAGGGCGGCGATAGGCGGCGATTGACGGCAATAGGCGAATCGCGGCTACTAGAATTGCGCGAGTTTATGGTCATTCCGAAAATTGTCGATAAGTGGCTTATCGCCGCTCAATCTGCGATTTTATTTTGGTCATAAGATTTTGCGGCGGTACAGGCCGTTATCGCCCACTTATCGAGGCTTACTGAATATGAGTAGCTGTTTTGGCCGGTAAGTGGTCGATAAGTGCCTTATCGACGCTTACAGAATGAGGCCCTTTGTGTCAGTTTAAAACCAAAAATGTGATGATCTACAGTATGCGCCTTGAAACTATCATTTTTAACTTGGTAGTTAGTGGAAGTAGGATGGCAACAGTGGCGGAACAAATCAATTGTGGGCCCCAGTGTTAGTATATGAACTGGGCCATGCTTCAGCCCACACTTGGAAACACAAACATTTGTGTAGTGCTGCTTCCCCTCCCCCCCATGGGAGATTGCTGGCCACCAGGTGTGAGTTGGTGCATGGTACCTTTAGGCTGCAGGACATCTGAGGGTCCGCGATGGTGTGGGGATAACAGGACAGGCTTTTTAGATGTCTCAGGCTTCATTCTTCTCTTAGTGCAAGTGCCTCCATCCACTGCAGGCTCCAGCATAGCTGAAGACAGTCCCCACAGTGGAACACATCATGCATACTCCCCCCCCCCCCAATAGACTGTAGATGTTAATACAGCGAATACATTTCTTCTGCGTCAGATCCCAGCTTCTGGATGGTACCTAGGCCAGCTATCAGACTTGAGGCCTGGCGTTTCTCATCAGCCCCCTGAGGGGCTGAAGATAACGTCTCAATCATAAGAGGGAGAGACTCAGACTGACTACAATTTAGAGCTGCCTCTTCCTTAGTGCAGAAGGGGTGGGCACCAGGTATGCACCCAGGATTGGGTAATCACAGGCCAAGTCCCACCTCCATTCCTGCCACCCAAGGAAGCTGCAGAGGGGGGATAAACCCATGATGGGCCTGACACTGCCTGCACCTACCAGGATTTACATGCCAGGTAGGACAGATGTATAGGCAGAACCAGCCATGGCTACATTTGAAAAAAAAATCACCATTTGCTCTCCCCTCCTTCCTCACCTTGCTCTCACTCCCCCTCCCAGGGCCCTAGCTGAGGACTGGTTGGTGCGTGATTGAGGGAGCCCGCCATGCAGCCACGTGAAGAAGTTGACCTGACGTCCGGTTGGGCCTAGCTTCCATTGTAGGACCACCGGGACGGCTCCCTCTAGCAGGGAATCGGAGGCTGGAGTTGGAGGAGGGAGGCGGCGAGGTAGAGAGCGGCTGACCCTACAGAACAGCTGGGAGGAGGGGCCCCTAACTAGTCAGAGCCACGGTGCAGCTGAACTGGCTGCACATATCGTAGTTCCGCAACTGGATGGCAGGTTGAACATGTGTATGTGTTAAAATAACAAAGGAGGAGTAGGTTGTGCGATACCTTTTATTCGACCAATAAATGTTAAAAGTTTTCATACTATCAGGAATACACATATTTAAGTGTGTGAATATTACATGTCTGTTACTTTTGTCAGTCATACATAAGGCACCTGTCAAATGAGAGGGGAACCTGGGCAAATGAAAATGTGAAATTCTGACTATAAACACATCCCTCCTACTATCGGTTCTACCTACTGACCAATTAGATTGTAATCTCTTTGGGCAGGGACTTATTTTACTAATTTTTACATTTACGTCCTTAGTGCTTATTCCCATTATGTCACATGTATTACTGTTGTGAAGCGCTATACAAATAAAGATATACTTACATACATAATGTAAGGGAGCTATTAGGGGATTATTTATTACAGGGCAATAGTGACAGAAACATTCAATTCAACAGGGCTGCTGACCGGGGGCAGGGAGGGTGAAGGGGGGGGGGGGGGGTGAAGGGGGAAAGCGGAGAGTTTGGACATTTGTCCCAGGCCTCGACTTTTAGGGATGGACGTCTGGGCCCCGTTCTTCTACTGACTCCCCTTCCCTATTGTAACTAAATGCAGATGAGAAATCCCCCCCCCCTTCGCTTAGCAATCGCACCTCCCCTTCTGCCAACTGTGGACACACTGACCTCCCCCCTCTCAACAATACTGCACTTTAATTCAATTCTCTAATAATGTTAGTTGAGGCATCTACTAATAATTCTGCCTATATCCACGGACTAGACGTAAGGATTAATTTGTCTTGTCTGACTCATGTTACACAAATCAGGTTATGGATGCCACATCTCTGTGCCTGTCATAGTCAGCTGCCGTTTAATATAGAGTTTTGCGCTATTTTCCTGCATGGAAAATCTTCTCTTTTTTAATAGGCCCACTTCTGCAAATGAATATCAGCAGTACACAATTGTGTTCCAGTGATATGGAACTATGCAGCACACATTAGACACACAATGGAGGGCAATAGCTACCAATATACACTGAACAACTGAAATACAAGCTTACTCATAAGCAAGGTAAAAGGTCGGGCAGATGCCATCCGAATTTTTATTTTATCAACAGTTACTATCACATGTGCACACACGATACAACGGCCTAAATTTGTATGTACCAAATCCTGTCACGTGCCACATACATACATAGTTTCAGTACGTTTTGTGTTCAGTTTTGGGCACAGGGACAATCGGGAACAATTAGTGCAGCAATCAAGGCGACCCTTGGCTTCCTCTGAGATGCAATGGAAGCTTGTTGTTAACGGCTGGACTGCAGAACAGGTGCCTGGGGCAGCTGTTTCTGAATCATCACACTTCTTTTTTAATTGGTTTTCTGTTGGGGAAGCAAGAGACTTACTCCCCCCCCAAAAAAATTATATTCTGACGTATTTAATGAATGTCCTTAGATTTTTGTGAGAGCACAGGATGTTGGTTTCAGGCTTGCTTGCTAAAAAGAACATGGTATTTATTAGCTCTAGGTGAAACCATACTTTAATATTTAAGGATTGTGTTGGGAATGGCATCAAGAGAATTGCAAATTATATGAAACTAGAAAGTCGAGGTTGAACTTAAGAACTTCAAGTTGCAAGACACTGAGGATGATTAATAGATGAGTGAAAAGTAATGGATATAAAAGATAATTTAGTCACAAGCTAGTTTGATCTGTTTTTTATTCGCATATGTTGCTGGTTTATATGAAATGTGTTGGTAGTCCGTAACTTCTTTAGTGCCTACTGTAGAGCAAATAAAAATATCACTTACAATATAAGCACATTCACGTCTGACATGTCCTACTGCAAAGCTACTGTACCACTCAACTACCCGAAACCAAAATGCTTGTATGTCTCCTCTGCTTTACCACAAGTTTCCCATTGAGATTATGAGACAACAGAAGTTTCAAGAGTGGAGCAATTCCTCTGAATTTTTGTGCCAAACTAAGGGTAGGGTTTGTTGAAAATATTCTTCACGGCAGAAGAAAGTAATTTATATATCAAGCATTGAGACAGTAGTTTGGGTACGGAGATTGAAATGAGCATTTTAAAGTAACAGTCATGTTTTCTGAACAATAACGCTGACTGCAAGAATGTGTCACAGATCAGTGCTGCAGCAATGTCCTCACTGCCTTAGTACTCGTTAACAACACTCTCTTTAAATCCTTCATGTCTTGCCCTATTTAAAAGTATGCATTTAATTGTCCTTTCTGCATGTTCCGTAAATCAGCTTATAGATGCCACATTTTGGTGCCTGTCCTAATCAGTCCGATGCTGTTCAATATAGTATTTTGTGATATTTTGTATTATGTACTATCAACCTATCTATCATGTGTGATATGAAACCAGAACACACTCCCCAATATGAAATGATTTACAGACATCTGGTCAATGAACCATTGGTATACTCGCTCCTATACCAATGGTACAGTCTATGCTTTCTTGTATGTGTGCCATAGTCAGCAGTATGAAATTCCCTCAGGAGAAGTTAATTTAGTTTCCTTTCAAGCAGGTGTCCACTGTGTCTGCAGACCTGATACAAAATCCTTCCCTACCACTTGTCGTCTGCCCAAGTAGACTAAATCTCATCACATCAGGAATGCATTTAGACTTTAATGGTCGCAGGTAGGAGCAGAGATCAGAAACAAAAGTATGCAGTATGTCGTGGCACCACCCAAGGGAGAGGAATTGTTTAAAAAAAAACTTAATTGTTTTAAAATAAATCAGACATACTGTAAATATATGACAAGGGACGGAAAAAAGATATCTCCAAAACACATAAGAGAGTATAGATAAAAAAAATGTCCAAGTATATAAAAAAATAGATATATCACAAAATGTGAACACTATAATTCCAAGAGAGGAATTATTAAACAAATCCAAAAAAAGAATCCCACTCTTCTTGTACAGAATGGCAGTGTATATGAAAACAGAGCCCCACCCGCTCAACCAAAATAATGAATTAACGTCAGGAGTGCACTAGGGTGACGAGCAGTAAGTATAAATGAAGATTGTGGTTTTCACTCCAAAGTGGAATAAAAACAGAGAACCCAATTTCTTCACTCGATAAAGGATACTAATGTAGGTAATGAGAGACCAGTGTGGGACATCTACCTAAGATACATACTAGTAAATATGTAGAATCCACCCTAAAGACAAAATAGGGTATAGAAGTAGTTTAAAAAATCTTTTAATATATCTTTATAAATATACAATAGAATGGCAGTGTACGTAAAAAGCATATTTGACAAAACTCGCATCAGTCTGACCCACTGCAGGAGACACCCAATAACACTGGTTACTCTGTACTTTTTATTTTTCATTGTTAATGAAATATACATGAATGAGCCATATGTATCTTAAAGAATAGCACTGCTTAGTACCCTTGGCCATTGCATCTTTTTTTTGTAATGATCTTTATGGGGTTATAAAGCAGTGACGCATTTCCATGGGAAACAAATGTTTAAATAACAAGACACAACAATATTTTGGAGCACGGCTTCTTCCTGGGTGCATCACGTGAGAACTCACCCTGCATCCCTGCTAAATATACGGGACATGCTATAAATTATATTATCTGAGATAATGCACGCATCTCCACATCTTCCCTCACAAGAAAGCAAACCCAACCAAATATCTATCCATATATTAAAAAAACTATTCTTCTGTACATATTTGTCTTTGAAGTTTTGCCCACAGTTTCTGCTTTCATTTTGAAAATGCCTGGTCTCAAATAAAAAAAAAATCTCAAATACCTTATCCCTGGAAAATTGAAAGTCCACTATTGGAATACGGTGGCAGGATGTCACTCAAGGATTCATCCGGAATACAATGTCTGGCAATGATGTCCTTCAGATTTACTATCACAGATTTGCTGCTAGTATTGCTTGGTGTGCAGATTTCTGGCTACAAAGCATAAGAACATACAGCTATTCGCCCTCTGTATGGAGCCACTAGCTGAAAACATAAGAAACAACCCAAATATAACAGGAGTTCAGGTGAAGAGTCAGATATACAAAATCGCACTTTATGCAGATGATGTGATCCTTACAATAACCAAACCTCAAACTTCACTTCCAAATTTATACTCCACTCTGTCTTCTTTTAAGGATATCTCAGGTTTCAAAATCAATAGTAACAAATCTGAGGCACTAAATATAAATCTGCCTAAAGATCAAATTAAATTGATTGCTTTAAACTTTGAATTAAAAATGGCAACCGAATACGATCAAATACCTAGGGATATTTATCACAAAAAACTATAGTTCTCTGTATAGGGAGAATTAGCCAAAGGTCTTAAGAGCTCTTAAGTCTGATATTGGGAAGTGGTCCGGCCACGCTATATCATGGATAGGCAGAATGCACAGTATAAAAATGAACATATTGCGCCGTCTTCTGTATCTTTTCCAAACTCTACCCATTCCATTGGTATTGGAGGAAATTAAAACTCTACAGTCTATAATAAACAAATTTATCTGGAAAAATAAAACACCAAGAATTGGTAAGAAAATCTTAAATATACCAAACAAGACAGGAGGGCTGGGACTACCATGCCTTATGTCCTATTACAAAGCAGCGCAAACAAGCCAACTAATACTATGGCACTCTAATCCAGTCCATAGATGCTGGGTATCATTGGAAACGGATTTAGTTGCCCCAGTCGAATTAAGTAATCTTCTATGGTCCCCAGTGAGAAAGAGACCCGAAATACTCAAATCCAGACAAATTATAGCCCACTCACTCAAATTATGGAACTCAGTGGCAAATCGACACTTCCTTACAACACGGAATACACTTATGACACCACTATATGATAACCCAGAATTTGGTCCAGGAATAGGCCGTAATAGGTTTATAGACTGGAAAATAGCAGGTATCACAAGATTAAAAGATGTAGATTCAGAAGGATTTCCCAGAACATTTGAATATTTCCACAAAGAAAAAGCTATCCCAAACAATCAGTTCCTCCAATACCTTCAATTGAAAGCCTTTTATAACAAAATCCGACCCCCCGAATTGATAACTAGATTTGAGTCACTTTGTCTAGCAGATAGTAACACATCTGGACTGATATCTAAATTGTATGGATACTTTGTTAGCCCTCCTCCACAAATTAATCAAAAACTGAAATATATGCTACAATGGGAGGATGACCTGGGGGAGGTATTAGACATGGAAGACTGGAATGATATTTTTCAAAAGGTTGCCACATCATCAATGTGTATCACAATCAGAGAAAATGCCTATAAAGTTATGATGAGGTGGTACTTAACCCCCATGAGACTAGCTAAATTCATCCCAGAGTACCCAACTATGGGCTCTATGCAGTAAGCGCCGAAAAGGCTTTTATCGCCATTTTATCGCCAAAAATGCCTTCCCGATTCAGTAAGCGCCGAAAAGTGGCCAAAATCGGCAATTTTTGTTCCCGATAAAAACTTTTTGGCATGCGGGTGCCAATAAGCCACTTGTCGGCACTTTTTGAAATCGGCTGTATTCTAGTTGCCCCGATCAGCTTTTCGCTGCTGATCGGCACTCCAGAATTGAGATTTGAACGCCAATCCTAACTAAAGTTGCCGGGCTGCTGGTGTATAAGCATCGGCAAGGTCGACACTTAGAAAAAATCAGGCATTTTTCCTGTCTGTGATTGATGCCGGGGGTCTCCGGAGCTGATACCCGCTCATACCAGCACCGGAGCCCCCCGGCATGCATCCGAGGCAGGAAAAATGCATTTAAAGGCCACTTCATTACCTTAGCGGCTAACCGCTAAGGCAATGAAGGGGTTAACCCACCATGCCAGGTTTATTGTGGGAATCGGGGGTGGGTGAAGGGGGTATTTGGCCCTTGTTGCTTGTTTAGGGCGTGCGGGGGGTTTGCGAGTGCACTTAACTCCTTCACAACCGTAGCGGTTAATACTGAAGGGGTTAAGCCCTCCCGCTACCCACCCGCAAGCCCTAAACAAACCACCGTTGGGGCCAAATACCCCCTTAACCCACCCCCGCTACCCACAATAAAAAAATACACACACAACAGCCCCACACTAAATAAATAAATAAAAATAAATAAATAAATATATATATATATATATAACCCCAACAACCCCTACACCCCCTAACATACACATATATGCCCATCAATGATACTATAGGCTGGCAGGGGCCCTCGGGTGTTACCCGCAGGCCTGCAGTACCAATTCTGTGCCCCCCCCAATTAATGTAAAAACACATACTGTACATACTTATAAAGAAATAACCCCCCCCCCCCAACAATACAGTAATGGGCACAATTACTATTATCCACAAATGGATAATAGTGAATGTGCCCATTTAAAATACATAAAGAACAATAAATACATTAAATACATATTGCACTCACCCTTGTCCGGCTGCCACGATGAAGGCCATCCTCATCTTCATCACCGTCCATGCCCCCTCCGATGCTGCAAAACAGAAACAAGAATAAAAACATCCAATGTAATGTCCCCTAACCCTTTAATCACCATAGCGGTTATTAACTGCTACAGTCATTAAGGGGCTAACCCACCCTCACCCACCACTCTGGAGGCCTACATACCCTCCCCCCCTAACCCCCCACCCCGTGAGGCCTAACCACCCTCACCCAATACCTAGCCGGGAGGCCTACCCACATAACCTTGGGGCCAATACCCCCACCCCCACCCCCAGTACCCACAATAAAAACAATACACTGCTCCACAATAAACATCATTCTATTTATTAAATACATAACCCACCGCCTGTGCCCCCCCATAAATACATGATTTATTCTTTTACATACAGGGTTCATACCCCAGGCCCACGTGAGTCCCCGGTGGGCCTGACGGGTCACCTCACAGACCTACAGGTTACCAGCAACATGTTTCACACAGGTTCTGGAGGCCTGCTGGTGGGTCCTGCTAGGCGCCATGGCTCCCCAGGTGGTCTCTGCGGGTCACCGTGGGCCACAATTGGGTCCCAACGGTAGGCCCGCGGATGTCTGGGGGCCCCGGGTCAGACCCACAGGTGTCTGAGGGGCCTCTGGTTGTTCCCACAGGGGTCTGGAGACCCACGGGTGGTCCCTACGGGTCCACGGTGCCCCCACAGACGTGGGGCCAAAGGTTTTTCCCTGCAGGGGCCCCCGTGGACCACGCAGCCTGATACCAGTGAGAAGCCTGAGGATACCGCAGGTGGTCTCCAGAGGTCTCTCGCAGACCTGAGGAACAAACCCTGTATGTAAAAAAAATAAACCTGACCTATTCATTAAATACATCAATCCCCCCCCCCCCCCCCCACAACACATACAGTACAATAATGTGCCAAATAACTATTATCCAGATGGGGATAAAAGATTATTTGCCCATTATTAAACACATTAACTAGCATTATAAAATAAATAAAGTTCTACTGACCTCATCAATAAGAAGCCCCCGTCGCCAGCGAAATCCTTGTCCTCCGTTGCCAACAAAATACATAGCCAATACATTGCAATTACATTCAGATATCAATGTACCCCTTAATCACCTTATCGGATAATTACCGCAAAGGTAATTAAGGGGTTAAGCTACCCTGGCCTGATACCCACCCTTCACCCATTCATTTGTACAGTGGCTTCATCATGCAACTATATACAGGCATACCCCGCTTTAAGTACACTCACTTTAAGTACACTCGCGAGTAAGTACATATCGCCCAATAGGCAAACGGCAGCTCACGCATGCGCCTGTCATCACATCCTGAACAACAATACCGGCTCCATACCTGTACCGAAGCTGTGCGCAAGCAGGGAGACTATAGAGCCTGTTACAAATGCGTTATTTACATCAGTTATGCACGTATATAATGATTGCAGTACAGTACATGCATCGATAAGTGGGAAAAGGTAGTGCTTCACTTTAAGTACATTTTCGCTTTACATACATGCTCCGGTCCCATTGCGTACGTTAATGCGGGGTATGCCTGTATATACACACACATATATATATATATATATATATATACACACACATGATGAACAAAAATACAAATAAATGTAGAAGGGTTATCAAAAACATGCTCTACTACAAATACCACTTCTCCATACAGACACAGTACAATAAAATCATATTTAATAAAAAAAACAATCTCATCTTCCAATCAAAAGCCTCAAATGCCAATCAAAAGCCTCAAATGCCAATCAAAACATTGCATTTACATTGTATATATGATGCATACAATCTATGCACCATGTACACTCTGCCAATGAATGTTAACAATAACATATTCCAAACAAAATACCAATACATCAAAACAAGTATACTATTTAAACCAATCAAGTCACCATAAATCAATTAGCATTCATTAAGCAAATCATTAAACAATTTAAATTCCATCCATAACAATTAAACAATTAACTATTTCAATCGTTAAACAGAACAAGTTACCACCAGACAAAATATAAGTACCAAAAAGAATACAATATACAAAAGCAAGCCTCACCATGACCTAAAGTACACCATACAAGACCAAAAATTACATCTATCTAATTCAAAAATACATTACACACACATTTATGCATAGCAGCATAGCCAAAATCATTTTAAATACTGCAAAACAAGCTTTTAAAACAACATAATTTCTTGCCCTGTATGTATATATCGATCTAGACATACATACATACATACAGTGGCAAGAAATGATATAGCAAAAAAATAAAAAAATACACGTGTAAAAAACCTTAAAAATAATGAACAAGTTAAATAAAATAAATTTCTTTAGTTCACTTATAACCACTGGGGGGAGTGAAGATCTATCCCCCTCTGGATGAAGCAAACGCTAAACGTACGTCAGAGGGCGTCATGATGTTACGTACCGCGACTCTCACTACGGTTGCCAACAGTTTCTAGCAGACCTGATCGGAACACCGACGGAGCCTCCTAAGCTGCGCACTCACCACGCTTGCCATACAGGATCATGTTCCCACAGGGCAAGCTCAGATAAGTTGTTTGAGGGTCCTCTCTCCCTCTTTTCTTTCCTCTCCCCACCCCTCTCCCCCTGTGTGCTGTAGGGGTATGTTATTGAGGGTCAGTTTGGGGGAGTACATGATCCTGCTGCACTTTTATATCCCCGCAGGGTCAGCATATATTGGTGTGTAGGGACCTCATATTTTCACCTCCGTCCCTGTGTGTAGTTACTGACGCTCAGGGTTAGATTATGTGGGGTTCTCTACTGCCTACTCAGCGAATTCAGCTACTCCATTTATGTGTTTGTCCACTTATCATTGTGGCAAACACTGCAAGTGTGCACTTGTGTGTCTTTAGTCAGTGTGTAGGCTTACATTTACCTCACACCGTTATTCACCACATTACATTGTTGCCCTCAATTGATATTACTTTTACAGTATTATATATTTCTGAGAGGCATTACATGTTAGGTGACATTTATTTAATTACACACCAGTGCTTTCTGTGAGTGCTACGATTTACAGGCTATCCAGTGACGCCATTACCTATCAGAAGCAGCCCTTTTAGCCACGTTACACTGGGCATTGGGTACCTGTGCTTCTGGTCTTTCATTGTGCTGATGGTTTTAGTCTTACTTGGACTTCTCACTTGCACGGTTATCATTGTGCAGGTGTTACATATTTGGTATATTTTGCTAAATATAGACCCCCTACGGGCATCAGCTTTCAGTTCCTATACTCACAACATTAGACTGGTTCCATTATATTTTAATAGTTTATTCTTAATAAAGTATTTTAATAAACAATAATTTACCTTACTACTCGGTCCAGACTTTCTCCTTTGTACTGCAATTATTTACTCAGTAGGGTACTCTCTTCCACAGACCTTGAGTACATTATATATAGGGCCTTATCTGTATGTTAGTGTCTTTGCTCCATACAGTGTTCTCTGTGTTTGATAACTAAATCATAGGGGGCTATGCACTAAGCTCCGAGCTTTCGTGCCGGCCTGAAAAAAATTAGCACGTCTGTAGACGGACGCTCACAGAGGTATGCAAGGGAGTCTGGTTATAGTGAAATGAAATAAGGCTTTTTATTGCGCCTGTTTCCTTAACATCAGGAAACCATCCAAACAAGGGGTAAACAAAGCTTCCATTCACTTGGGAGTATTTCTAGTGAAATACTACTGTATGCAGTCCACACTCCCTTTAGATAAGCATGTCTCCCAGCCCCAAATATATAGCATGAAAATAAGCAGATATATAAAGTCTCATAAATGAAAGTCTTATCTGTTCCTTGTGGTTTGGAGGGAAAATCTTCTCTGTTCCTGCGTTGCTTCCTTTCCTCAGGTTTTGTCAGCATTCAGGTTTAGAAGTTTCCCCTGTGTCTTGAAAGCAGCTCTGCTGTTTCTTCTGGCAGGGCTCAAGAGAAGTTGTGAGAGTCAAGGACATTCCCTGCTCTGTCTCCAAGTTCAGCTCAGATGTGAGCTAAGGAGTCTCACTTCCTGTCTCAAAAGACAGGCTTTTCTAAGCAATCTAATCAGGCAGGTGGTGTTTGTTAATTGACTACCAGCAGTTAACCACCACACTGCTGGATTAGGGGCACATTACCTGAACAGTGATAACTCCCCTGTTACAACGTCCGATAAAAAATGAAGCCGGCGGCGCGATTCACTGAGGCCCTCCGCCCATTTTTTATCGGACGTGCCCAAAACTGGCTTATCGTGCGTGCAATATATTTTCCCCCTGCTAGCGTTCTTAACCTTTACGTACGCTAGCTGATAAAAAAAAAGCTGCTTGTAACATTTGCATGGAGATTTGCCATCTCCATGCAAGGCTGTTACAGGCGATCGTACAATGAATAAATACATTTTAATTATAGTGTACACTAGCTGAGAGACCCGGCGTTGCCTGGGATGTAATGTTCCCGCTCCTCTCTCTCTCCTCTCTCCTCCCCCCTCTCTCTGTTTGTCCCCCATTCACATCAATCCAGTCCCCCCTCCCTCCTTTACAGCTCTGTTTGTCCCCCTTTACAGCTTCATGCAGTGTGTGTGCGTCAGTCATTGTGTGTGCGTCAGTCAGTCACTGTGTGTGTGTGCGCACTCGCGTCAGTGAGTCTGAGGCAGAAACACAAACACACACACAGACTGACTGACGCACACACACACAGTCAGTGTGTGCGTGTGTGTGTGCCTCAGACAGTGTGTGCGTGCGTGTGCGCCTCAGTCAGTGTGTGCATGCGTGTGTGCGGCAGTCAGTGTTTGTGTGCACGTCAGTCAGTGTGTGCGTGCGTACGGCAGTCAGTCAGTGTGTGTGTGTGTGCGTGCGTCAGTCACTGTGTGTGTGTGTGTGGGGGGTGTGTGTGTGCGCGCGCGTCAGTCAGTGTGTGTGTCAGTCAGTGTGTGTGTCAGTCAGTGTGTGTGTCAGTCAGTGTGTGTGTCAGTCAGTGTGTGTGTCAGTCAGTGTGTGTGTGTGTGCGTGTGCGCGTCAGTTAGTCTGTGTGTGTGTGTGTGCATGTGTGTGTGCGTGTGCGCGTCAGTCAGTGTGTGTGTCAGTCAGTGTGTGTGTGTGCGCATCAGTTAGTCTGTGTGTGTGTGTGCGTCAGTCAGTGTGTGTGTGTGCGCGTCAGTTAGTCTGTGTGTGTGTGTGTGTGTGCGTCAGTCAGTGTGTGTGTGTGTCAATCAGTGTGTGTGTGTCAGTCAGTCAGTGTGTGTGTGGGTGCGTCAGGGTGTGTGCGTGTGGCTGTCAGGGGTTGTGTGTGTGCGGCTGTCAGGGGTTGTGTGCGTGCGTCAGTACGTGTGTGTGTGTGCGTGCGTCAGTCAGGGTGTTTGTGTGCGTGCGTCAGTCAGGGTGTTTGTGTGCGTGCGTCAGTCAGGGTGTTTGTGTGCGTGCGCCAGTCAGGGTTTGTGTGCATGCGTCAGTCAGGGTGTGTGCGTGCATCAGTCAGGGTGTGTCTGCGTGCGCCTGTGAGGGTTTGTGTGCGTGCATCAGTCAAAGGGCAGGCGCGGGGGGGGGTGTGTGAAGGGCAGGTGTGGGGGTGTGTGAAGGGCAAGCGTGGGGGGGGGGAAGGGCAGGGGTAGGGGGGTGAAGGGCAGGGGTAGTGATGGGGGAGGGTGCAGGGCAGGGGTTGGGGTGGGGGGTGAAGGGCAGGGGTAGGGGTGGGGGGTGAAGGGCAGGGGTAGGGGTTGGGGGGTGAAGGGCATGGGTAGGGGTGGGGGGGAAGGGCAGGGTTAGGGGTGTGGGGGGAAGGGCAGGGGTAGGAGTGTGGGGGGAAGGGCAGGGGTAGGGGTGGGGGGTGAAGGGCAGGGGTAGGGGTGGGGGGTGAAGGGCAGGGGTAGGGGTGGGGGTGAAGGGCAGGGGTGGGGGGTGAAGGGCAGGGGTAGGGGTGGGGGGTGAAGGGTAGGGGTGGGGGGTGAAGGGCAGAGGTAAGGGTGGGGGGTGAAGGGCAGGGGTAGGGGTGGGGGGTGAAGGGCAGGGATAGGGGGTGAAGGGCAGGGGTGGGGGGTGAAGGGCAGGGGTAGGGGTGGGTGAAGGGCAGGGGGGTGAAGGGCAGGGGGGGGTGAAGGGCAGGGGGGGTGAAGGGCAGGGGTAGGGGTGAAAGTGAGGCACAAATTGTTGGCAGGAGTCAAATGTACACACACAAACACACACACGATGGGAGTGAGAGGTGGTGGACAGTGGGACTGGCGCATTTCCGAGGAGGCTGCTTGGCCCCCCAGCGGCCAGGGAGGTAGCGCCGGGGAGGTAGCGGCGGGGAGGTAAGGGAGCGCTGGGGAGTTAACGGCGGGGAAGTAGCGTCGGTGAGGTAAGGGAGCAGCGGGGAGGTAGCGCCGGGTTGTTAGCGCCGGGGAGGTAGCGCTGGGGAGGTAGTGCCGGTGAGGTAAGGGAGCGGCGGGGAGGTAGTGCCGGGGAGGTAGCGCCGGGTAGTTAGCGCCGGGGAGGTAGCACCACTTAAAGGGAATGATGCCAGCCTATCAGAATGGCTGTGCTTCATTTGCCTTTAAGATGACGTCACGAAATCCAAGATGGCCGGCGTCACATGGTATTTCAGCCAAACAGAGTGTGGAATTGGTTCCCACGATCTGATTGGCTGAAATACCATGTGACGCCGGCTTCGTGACGTCATCTTAAAGGCAAATGAAGCACAGCCATTCTGATTGGCTGGCATCATTCCCTTTAAGTGACGTTATGTCAAAAAAACATAATTAAAGTCGGAACATGATTTGAACAGCCAATCAGGTGGCTGTTAACCATTTTGAGGCTAAATGTGATATCACAAGCCCTATTTAAGGCCGTGACGCCTCATTTAAGCCCAAGAAGATGACGAGACAACATCGGTTGGGATTTACCATGGGTTTTTTTGGATTGACAGATGAAGATAGAAGATAAAGAAATGGTGACAGATGAAGATAGAAGAAGGTGATTAAAGAAAGAAAAAAGAAGATTTGGGTACCTGATCCGGATCTTCATGGCGGATGGCATCGGATGCTGTTGGAGGCCTTCAAGGTACGTGAGCTTCCTGTTTCCCCGGGAGTCAGAGGCCCACCGCTACTAATGGTAAGTAATATATTGAATGTTTCTAAATGTCTCTTTTTACAGGTTTTTTCATTGGATGTGATTTTTGATTTTTTTGGGGGGAGGCACATTGACTGATAATATATTAATCTGTACCACATTAGGGTACAGATTAATACATTATTATTACAATATTTGGGGGGCATTTCTGGCTTGGTATTGCTGTTGGTTTTTTTAATGTCAGTTTCTTATGTGGATGTCATTGTTTTTTTTTTTTCATGCTTAATGTAATAAAATGTTTGCGATTGGTGTTCGTTTGTAGTTAATGTTGTATTATGTTAGCTAATGTGTTTTATGGTTCTTTCAGAGATTGTTTGAATGTATTTATTTGTCTTTTAATGTTTACATTCATTAATGTTGTTGAAATTAATTGGTTTGATTGGTTAGTGTTACTATTCATTTTGAGTTGGTTTAGGAATTAATAGGTTTCATTGGTTAATGGTTTAATGGTTTAATTAAATAATTGTTGATGTTGTTACTGCTTGTATTGATTGGATTAGCTGGCTACTGTTTTTATTGACTTTAGGTATGCTAATACAGTGTTTAATAATGGGCAAATAATCTATTATCCATATCTGGATAATAGTTATTTTGCACATTATAATACTGTATGTGTTAGGGGGTGTATTTAGTTAGAAATATTGTTTAGTATTTTTGTTGGCACAACATTGGTACCGCAGGCCCGCGGGTACCCCGGGACTCCCCCGGGGACCCCGGGACGGCCGCAAGTCAGCCGGGGACACCCGCGCAACCCCCTGCCTCCCTCGGGGACCCCTGTGGGGTCAGCCGGGGACACCCGCCGGCCTGTTTTATTGGTTTTGCGCCTGCAAAAAGGTAAACAAAGAATTTTTTCTAAGTCCAGCTTTTTTTATCACCTGCCTTTAGCTGGTGAGCTTTATTCAGCGCAACTTTCACGTACAATCCGTTTGCGTTGCTTTGTGAATCCCGCAGAAGGGCAGGATTCAGCACAAACAGCTGATCGTAGGAGCAAAGTTGGACTTTGAAAAAAGTTCAAGAAAAAGCCAGTTTTAGAGCGCAAAGTGCCTGTTTGCGCGGCTTAGTGCATAGCGCTCGGCAGAACTTCACGTTCTAAAAGCACTTTGCGCTCTTAAAACGACTTATCACTGCTTAGTGCATAGCCCGCATAATTCTGCAATTTTATTATCATTCTTTCAATCTTTAAAATGCAACAATTTGGTGATAAAATCACCAAATAAGCCTATGAGCGGCTTGTGATCAGTTTGGCCATGAATATATTTGATATCGTTCCCATGCAAACAATATTCCCAATAGCTCCTTCTCAATCTGTACATACCTGATTGTAGTATCAGTTAATGATCTGGAGACATAAACCACAGGTTGCCAACAATCATTGTGCTTCTGGAGAATTACTACACCCCACCCTAACTGTAATATGCCTTCCTGTTGCATAAGACTTCAATGCCTGGCTCCTGCACCAATTGTTGTTTCAGAGATTCCCATAATTCATCCTGCTCTGGACCGCATAAACATTAACTTTTAGTTTCCATGAGTGTCCTCAGTGGTGCTGTCTTTGATGATAGATTAGGAATACATTCTCCAAAATAGTTCAACGTGCCCAAGAACCACGGAACAGCCTTCTTCAGCTGCGAATGAGGCGTCATTTCAATTGCGAACACTTTTCTTTTCTCAGGTTTTCTACCTTTATGGGAAACAACGTCACCAATAAATATTAAATCTTATACATTTCGCCTTATATATCTAGTTGCTTCCAAGACCTTTTAAAGCCTAGAATCATGTTCTTCCTTAGGTAAACCCCGTATAACTGTCATCCATGGATGTGTTGATACCCTCAATATGTTCACAAATGATACTGTATGTATAGTTCTGTGCTATACCTCAGTTCCTGAGGCTGAGTAGACGTAAGAATGACTATCTTTCAAATAGGGTATATCATCTATGTCATTTTGAACTTCTGTTAGTTTCAGTTGCTGAAATGAAGAAGAAGCATCTAGTTTACTGTATAACTGTGCATTTGATAACAGAGCCATAATCTCTTCTCTGGTTGGCCATTTCAAGTGTTCCCTTCTTATAAGATCGCTAGGATCTAGGCATATGCATAATTGACCATTTCCCACTAAAACTAACGAGCTCAACCAGTCCATTGGTTCCTCAATTTTTCAGTCCCGCTTCCATCCCTGTTACCCTGCCTTAAGTTTATCACGTAGACAGAGGGAAGCGCACTTTTCAACATAGATGTATGACTGGCAAGTCTTGCCTGTTTATCTGAATATAATGCTCAGCTGGCAAGTTCTCCAATTCCGGAATGAGTGTCTCATAACTAGGTTCAGTGCAATCTTGTAATGAGAGTACTCACTTTACCAAACTAAGAGTCTCCTAAGCAGCCTGGCCTAAATACATAATACCATGCATCTTCCCTTCACTGGTATATCTGTTCCAGAATATCATGTTACTTTTATTTTTGTTGGTCTCAGTTTTGGCTTTCTTTTCAGTCTCTTGTATTCTTTTACAGGCACAATGTTACACTCAACTCCAGTATCCAGAGCAGTTTAAAAACAATAAGTGTTTGATTCAGTTTATGTGGTAGTATCCAGTCCCTCATCAGATGCCTTGGTTTATACATAACATTCCTGAGATATATTGTGTTTACATGCACTACACTTTTCTGCATCTGCGATTTACAACACGTTGCAAAATTATTATTTTTGCCACATTTATTACAAAGGTTCCCAAGCCTACACATTGGTTCAGGCCATACTGCAACCCACACTTGCCATACAATCATCCTAGGCAGCCAGTCTCAGGCATCTGCCTCCTTAAATAAGAGAGTCAGACTAGTGCTAGTGGCACTTAAATACAAACCAAAACTGCTGGCCAGCAGTTAAATAAATATGGGAAACCCAAACCCCGTATGGGGGTGGCGTTTTGGCCAGGTAGCCATTTATCTAAGTCCCCACCCCTCCTGGATATATTAACTATTGATTCCTGTGTGGCTGCATAGGCCCAATCGTATAGCATCTGTCATTCTCTTGATTCGTACACAGCTGGCCTGTACAACTGACACCCCCAGCCTGCCAATCCTGTTTTTTCTAAGCCGGCTCAACCGAATAGACAGCGCCTCAGCCTGCCACTCTTTGCTGCATCCCTGCTGCCCTTGCAGTACCACCACCATGAGGAACCTGTTAAGCCCAATTAACTAGGATCAAAATCCCACCCCTGGCTGCTTGTGACCCCTATCCTGGAGTACTTCAAAGACTCTAGTGCACCTTAAATGTTGGCATACAAAATATAGAGCTCTACTTCAGACAGTACACCCCATCTCTTCTGTACAGCCCTATGGACTGGGTGTCTATAGCTCTGTGTTTTATTACCCTGGCTCCACAACACAGGATGAACCTGCTATTGGCACTGTTTACTCTCTGTCGAGCCCTCTCCCAACCCACCAAGCTGTAGGTATCTCGCCATGCCCTTATTGGTATATATTTTGACCACATTATTATCTGCCTCCACAGTGCCCGTACCATGACTCAGTCCGTCTGTATCTGAAACATTAGCTTGAATGATTTCCCTTTGGCTAGGTCATTGCCACCAAGGTGCAATACCACATTGGGCTTCACATATTTTGCCTGTGCCCACGCCTAGGTTAGAAGCACATACTTCTTGCATATTCATCCTTTCGTGTGGCATCCCTAGTTGAGGATTGCACAGTCTGTAATATGTCCATTTACCAGTCCAGTGTATGAACAATTGGCCTACCAGCCATACCTCCCATGAACTATGCATTGCTCACTTCAAAAGATAAGAACCTGTTAATTAAGATAAAAACTTGACAAGCTCAGTATACAGTACCTGAAACGTCAGCAGCCTTAAAGCTGTTATATACTGTGTGCGGCGCACGCGCGTGCCTGTGCGAAGGCGCGTGCACGTGCCGCACACGTTTTGTGTGTATACTGTGCGCGAGTGTAAGGTACTGTGTGTGTGTATGTATGTGTATGTATATGTGTGTGTATGTACAGTATGTGTGTGTGTTTAAATGCGTTTTCAAATAAATAAATGAATCCTTTAATCATTTTTTTTAATAACATTGTACATACACACACACATACACACACACACATACATACATGCAAACATACATACATACTGTATACTTACATTTTCAGCGGCGGTAGCGGCGCAAATTCTTTGTTTTTCTCATCTTCCCCCCTGTTGGCCGGTTCCACGCTCCCTGTCGTGCACGGGCGGCACCATTATAGAATGGCTGACTAACCTCAGCCAACTAAAACTGCCGCGCAATGCGCGCACACTGTAGCGCGCGTACACACTATAGAACCGACATTATACCGCTGGACCTGCATGAAGTCCTCGTGTCTCTTCAGGTTTTGCTAACTTTGAACTCATGCTATTCATCTGTCTGCATCACCCTTATGGATGCTTTGCAGCGATCTGATCCCATCTGCCTAATCTCTTTATCCTGTCAGTGGGTAGCCCTCTCTCTGCCGCTGTTATTACTGCCCCTATTCTGAATGAGTACTTACCGAAGCTCGCTGGATCCCTATATCCTGCCTGCAAGCAATTCCTGAAATCTCTCTGAAACAGCCACATTTTGGAGTACATCTTAATTCTAGTTCAATCCTAAAACAACTTCCCCTGCCTCACTGCTACGGATCATCTCTAAAGGTCCTTATTCATAGCACGGTTCAATATAAGGGATACTCTATAAATTATACTATCTCAGAACTGAGTGCACATTTTTTCAGTAGTCTTCCAATGCACTGTAAAAAAAAAAAAGTGACATTACACAGGAGACTGTATTAAACAATGGTTGAGTGGTTGCTTTCAAACACTAAGCTGTCAACTTAAACTTAACTTTTTTTTCAGGTCAGACAATGGCTTTTTTGCTGAGTTGAATAATACCAGGAGACAGTCCCAATACCCCTTCTTTTGTCCCTTCATCCTGCACAGCAGTGTTTCACCAATCAGTACCTAATCAAGATTTGATTTTCCTCTTATTTGAATGTATATTGGTCTTTTCTATCCGTGACTGCTGTCCCGAAACCCTGTGAGCGAACTCTGTGAAATCTAATTGCATGAATACCTTAACCATAGTGCAAGTTGTTAATGATAAATCCAGTAAATAAAAAAAAAACAAAGGTGCCAACTGTTTAATAATCCACATGAGGGAGAATTTCCTACTCACAAAATTAAATGTCATGCTTCTGAGAAAAAGGGACAGAGATGTAATGCATCACAAATTCAAAAATACTCTTACCTGTCATCAGACCCATTTCAAACTAAACTATATCCCCCTGATACGATGCCAAATGAAAGGTTCATAAAAAAAAATCGCCGGGCCATTTAAATCTCCGTTTCTGTGAGCGTTACTATAACGGTATTCAGAAAGCCTCGATTACCTTTGATAGCAAATTTCACAAAACGGCGAGTAGCCGGCGACGTGAAGATCGACCCTCTGAAAAGGCCTTACCTGGCGATTGCTTTCAGCTGCAGAGAGAGCTGCTCAGAGAGAGCCACCTGTCCCTGCACAAATCTCACCTGAAATGTATGTTTTTTAATTTAATTTGTATTATTAGTGTAGAGGAGCAGGGGGTCTTCTGAGCAGAAACGTGTTGATTTCAGGTCCAGGGACCCTCTGTTTCCTGAGAAACAGGCCCCGTTATGGGGCGTCATTATCTCCTATGCATTGAAATGTCCCGGTCATGTGACGCCCTATAACGGGGCCTGTATCTCGGGAAGTAGGGGGTCCCCGGACCTTAAATCAACAAGGTTCTGCTCCGGAGACCCCCTGCTTATCTACGCTAGTAAGAAAAATTAAATTCAAATATGTAGTAAAAACCAATACACATCCCACCCCCTATGCCCCCAAATAAAACCATTATTTATTTATTTTAGACACAGGATTAATACCACAGGCCAGCTGGGGGTCCCCGGGTTGTCCCTGCGGGTGTCAGTGAGCCCCAACTGGGTGTCTGGGGGTCCCCGGGTCATCCCAACGGGTGCCTGGGGACCGTCGGGTGGTTCCCACGGGTGTATGTGGGCCCTCGGGTGGTCCCCGTGGGCGTCCGTGGGTCCTTGGGTGGTGTCCGTGGGTCCCTGCTGGCCTGCGGTACCATTCATGTATTTAAAAAAAAAAAAACACTATACCCACCCTGTACCCATTGAGTGGCATAGTAGTAAATCATACCCATATAATATGGGCATGATAAGCTACTATAGCAGTCAATGTTCACACTAATACAAAAGCATGAATGTCAAAAATACACAATAATAAAACAGATACAACAAGCACCTAAACACCCAGAAACAAAAAATAAAAGCACTAGCTAATCAAGCAATTACCTAAATAAACCCACTAGCCAATCAATTAACTAAATAAAACCACTAGTTAATCAATTAAAGAAATAAAACCACTAGGCATTCAATAAAATAATTAAAACCACTATGCAATCAATTACATAAATCATACCACTAGCCAAAAAATAAATGTAATACCTAAAAGCAGTAACCAACACAACAATTAAATCATACAACCACTTGACAACACATTAATTAAAACCAGTAGCCACCAAAATACATCTTTAAATAAAATTGCTAACCAATCTGTAAAAAGAAAAAAACAAGCCATGACAATTCAAATCAATTAAATCTAAACAATAAAAAGAAATGCATTTGCCAAAAAATGCATTGGCTCCCACTGTATTCACCTGTACCCGTAAACAGGCAAGATTAATACATTAGCAGTCAATGGGCAATGAAAAACATAAAAAAACAAAATCCAATCAAAAAACCTGCAAAAATAAAAGTACATACATTCAATATTTATGTTACCTTTAGAAGCATTGGCCCTACGAATCCCAGTGAATCAGGAAGCTCTCGTACGGTGACATCACGAATCACAATCCAACTCCATCCACCGTGAAGATCCGGAACAGGTAACCAAATTCTTCTTTCTTTAATCTTCCATCATCTTCTTCTTTGTTCATCTGTGATTATTTCGTGCTTTTCTTTATCTTCTGTCTTTATCTTCATATGTTAATACAATAGCACCTTGTTAAATCCACAATGTTGACCCCTCGGCTTCTTGAGCTCAAATGCCACGCCACCTGATTGGCTGTGAAAACCATGTGTCTTATTATTTTTTAATGTGACGTCATGAAAGGGACTGAAGTCAGCCAATCAGAATGGCTGTGTTTCCTTTCCCTTTAACATGACGTCACCAAATCCAACATGGCGCTATCACATGGTATTTTAGTCAATCAGATTGTGAGAACTATATCCCCAATCTGATTGGTTGTAGTAGACCATGAGACGTCATGGTGTGGGCCCCCGGACACACACGAGGACCACAGAGGGCTCACAGACATCCGTGGGAACCACCCGAGGGCCTCCAGACACCCGTGGGGACAACCCAGGGATCCCCAGGGACCCACGGGGTCCAACTGTGGACCCCGTTGGAGCCCGCGGACACTCGCGAGGACCCCCATGGAGGCCCACAGAGCCTAGCAGGGACAACCAAGGGCCCCCAGACACCCGTGGGAACCACCCGGGGTGACCTGTGGGGCCCATGGACACCCATGGGGACCACCGGGACTCCCGCCGGCCTGTGGTATTAATCCTGTCTAAAAAAATAAATAATGGTTATATGTGGGGGCACAGGGTTTGGGTGGGCTGTGTATTGTTGTTTATTAAATATTGTAATGGTTTTTGGTGGCCTAGGAGGTGGATAGTAGGTCTGTTGTGTGTATTTTTTTTTATTGTGGGTAGCGGTGGTTGGTGAAGGGAGTATTAGCCCCAAGGATGGGTGTTTAAGCCTACCGGGTTGGGTAGCGGGAGGGGTGAAGGGTTTAAGTCCACCCACAAGCCCCCCGCAAGACCTAAACACCCACCATGGGCCAAATACCATCTTCACCCACCCTCGCTACCCACAATAAGCATGGCACTGGTGGTTAACCCCATCCCGCTAAGGTAATGAAGTTGCCTCTAAATGCATTTTTCATGCATCTGATTCATGCCGGGGGTCTCCGGTTCTGATATTAATGGATATCAGCTCCGGACCCCTGGCATCAATCCGAAGCAGGAAAAATGCATTTTTTTTCTATGTCCCGTCTCGCTGCTTCTAAGCAGGTTTCCAACACCGTCACGCCAAATTTTGCTGGCGTGATGATTTGGACTGAAATGCGCCATTCTAGAGCCGTGATAGGCATCGATAACCTAATCGCTGCTACTAGAATTGCACAAGTTTAAGAACCTGCCAAAAAGCGTCGAAAAGTGGCTTCTCGACGCTCAATCAGTGATTTTTTTTTTTAACAATTTTTGGGTGGGCGATTCAGTCTTTTATCTCCTACTTATCGCCGCTTACAGAATCGGAGTAGACATTTTGGGCGATAAGTGGCTTATGAACGCTTAGTGCATAGGCCCCTGAAACTCATTTACACTAAATATAAAACTGCAGATACTCTATCACTGCTAATTTTCTTTTACTCGGTCTCTTTGCCCTATACCTTTCCTCACTCACTCTGTCCAGTTTCTTCATGCCATTTCTGTCCTGTTCAGCAGAAAATATGGAAGCTGTAGGAGGCCAAAATTATTTAAGTAGCATAAACTGTTTGCAGCAAGTCTTACAAAGCCTTTTTAAGGCACTTGAAGCATATCCACAATTGAGCATTTTCATCCATATCTCATTTTCACGAATCCACCCCTTCAATTTTTGTCGATATACATTTTTTGCACCCTTGATCTCTTTTTAAACAGAAGAACTATTATTACAATTATTATATTATTTCCATGTATCATTGACAGCGTGCCCTGCCTCTTAGAATACAAGATACAATCAATGCCAACAGCACAGGGGGAATGAAACTCCAATACAGAAATAAGTGTTCTATACAGCATTCCAATCTGTGTGGCCAGGTAAATTCCTGCTCTGCAGAACTTACAGTCTCAGTGCCTTCCATGAACGGAAGCAGCTAGACGACAAGTTGGCTTTAGTTCACCAGTGCACTCGACCTTCAGGTCTTCTATCGTACACTCCCTTTTGGGTCTTTCCACGGAAGTACATGCAGCAAGATTCAGATGATAACAAACGTCCCAGAACAGAAACTTATTTAAGTAAAGTCGCTTCCTGAGGTCACAGAAGGACAGGAAAAGAGTTGACAATCACTTAAATAAACAGTATTCAGAATCAGACGGAAGAAAAATCCAGTGCCACTAGATTATGGGAATGCAACATTTATTTCCCTTAGTTTTCATTTGACTTGTATTTTTTAAATTAGCTTGATCTGATCTAATGTGCATGTTTTATAAACTATTGCAGAACTAATTGACTGTATTAAGTTATGAAGTCAATAACCTATCCGAACAGAGTTTGTGACACCAAACATTGTCTACATCTTATGACAAACCTTGATGCAGCTCTACAGTATTTAGCAAGAGGACCTTGTTGATGCTATCAGACATGTCATTTTGTCAGTGAAAGAGCACTCTGTCTTATAGTGTCTTTGGCAAATGTAAGAAGCTTGTTTTTAATATCCGATATATCTGATAGGATTTTCTTAGGCAGATTAGATACACAGATAAGTGGAAAACGTTACAAGATACAGTATGCTAAAACTGATACATGCACCTGTAGCCAGGTCACCTTTTTCTCCTTGGAGACCCCCCTTCCCTGGCGCAGCTCGATCGCGGGTACTGAAAACCCCGACGGCTGCTTCCAAGGGTGGGGGCTGGAGCAGGGAGCAGCGCGGCTTCTCCTGCCTGCGGCCGGTTGCCGGGGACGCGATCGGGCCGTTGCTAAGGCCGCGATCGCGTCTCTAAGGTCCCGGCGGCCGCAGAGCAGGGCGCCGCCATTGCGCTTCAAGTCGCGCATGCGCAGTGATCGCGCGAGGGCAGGAGAGCCCCAGATAGGTCGCGCATGCGCAGATAGGGGTAGGGAGCTAAGGCAGCTCTTAGGAGGTCGCGCGAGAGTAGGGAAGCATAGGGAGAGATTGCGGCGGCCATTAGGAGTTAGTGTAGGCAGAGGGGAGGAGCGCACGCGGCCCCAATGTTATAGTAAGGGCCTCGGGACTACAATTCCCAGGAGGCATAGGGAGACAGGCACCAGGTGCCTGATAGGAGCCAATAGGGCTGCAGGACTGCCCTGGAGGGATATAGATACATTTGGTGGGCTGGAGCTGCGTGTCAGTCAGGAAGAAGCAGGGCAAGGAGACAGACAGAGGAAGGAGGTAGGGTGCAGGAGCCGGAGACTCCCTGCACTAAGGCCCTAGTTAACCCTGTATTACCCCAGGTTAGGGAGTGTTGCCAGGGATAGTCTCAGAGAGGGACCCTGTCACTCATGGTAGTCAGAGCTGGGGGATAGCAAGGGATAAGGGGGTTGAGGTTAGTCTGCAGAGCGTTGCGGCAAGCGTTTAGGTGAGTTAGTGGCACGAGACAGCTGGGGGGTTCATAGCGGTAACCAGTCCGGGGAGCCATAGCCCAGGGTCCGTGTTGCGAGTGGCGAGGCCACTGGGGGGGTTTCATAGCGGTAACCAATCCGGGGAGCCATAGCCCAGGGCAGCGTTGCGCGTAGTACGAGGCAACTGGGGGGGGTTCATAGCGGTAACCAGTCCGGGGATCCATGGCCCAGGGCCCGTATTATGAGTAGGGTGGGTACAAGACCTACCTATATAGGATAGGCAACCCCGAATGCCCTAGGAGATTGACCCTTAAGCCACTTAAGGATGCTGTGCTATAGGGACGGCCTATAGTGCAGGGTGTGTCACGTTGCTGTTCCCGGAAAGCGGTTGGACCCACGTTGGGGTCCCCAGAGACTGTTCCGGAGTGGGACCGCCCGAGCGGTCCACGTTTCAAGGAGTGCAGTGGAGGACCAGAAGGAGGCATCGCTCGACTGATCCTTTTAGAAGCTTGTTGCTGACCCGAGCACCGGAGTGCTCGGCAGGTATTATGTCATCACATGTGCACCAACAGGCCTAGAGGTTTTAGTGACTGCGCAGTCACCCAGTGACTATCTCTGTAGGAGTACGGGACATTGGGTGGGGTTCTTGGGACACTTGGTGGGATCACCTGGTGTCAGGGAATCGTCCTGCGAGACGTCACTGTCAGTGTCCCCTCGTGAGAGGGACACAGGTTATTATTATTCTTTGTAGTAAAGTCATTAGTTATAATATAAATCACTGTGTGTGTGGTTTCTGATTGGGTTCCTATGTAGGGTCATTCTACACTTCCCTAGAATCCTACATAGGTGGAGGTGCTGAACCAAGAAGATCCGTTCCAGAGGATTCACCCCAGGCTCTCACTAGCGGAGGCTCAGACCTCCTGTGAGCCTGCAGGTATACGCACCACACCGGTAACACTGCATGTTCTACTCACCTACACTATATATGAGATTGGGTGGGGTGGAATACCCGTTACACACCATTATCACAGGCATTGTAAGTGTCTTCTCCCATAGTCCCATAGCTATTGATAGGACCACTCACCATATCAAATGATAGATTGGTACAAAGACCTCTTCAGCCCCTTATTCTCTATCCGGGCTCTATGGAAAGATAATTTGTTTACACATACATAGTTACATTACCCACAATGTCATTTACATTTATGGCAGACAACTGGAAGCTCTTTCTTAAACTGCGTATCCTGCAGATGGATAACAGAGTTTTTATTGAAAGCATTTTTAGAATTTTAGAAGCACACTAATTTCTCTTCTTTTCTGTAAAATATAGGAACAATGATATTGGTGTCTAGTTACAAAATATGTGTTCTAACCTGGTGCCCGGGGCAGGAGCGCTCACATTACTAGTTCAACTCACCAAGGTCCCTTGATGTTTTTCCTATATTCTTTTGTCTATTTTTGGTTTCCATGTTTTTAATTTTTTTGTCTAGTGTCACAAATAAGGGCCTCTTTCAATATTGTCCGAATCAGCCTATTGAAAAGTGCCACTGACTTGATTGGGACATGTTTGGCCGCTTCGAACAATACTGAATCAGGCCCCTAAGTCTCAGATCCACAAAGCTCTGTTATGGACTTAACGAGGCATCAACTTAAGAGAGAGAGAGAGAATATGAGAATACGATATTCAAAGTCTATTTTGATGAGTAGCATTTGCATATATCCCAGGTATCTCAAGTCTGCTCCTTTTTCAGTTCAGGTGTCTCTCCACGTGTTGTTTCAATGTTGGTATGAGGGGATATATATATAGCACTTGGGACTCTAGTAAAATACGACTCTCTCTCTCTCTCCAATATGTATAATTATGGCCTTGCCTATTCCTGTGATGTAAATAGGGCCAGGATTAATCCGAAGGGCATATCCTATGGATAGGTGCTGGAGAAAAAGGAAGGCGGAAGGCGGAGGGCTCTGTCCTAGATAGGAAAGGGATGTTTGAAGGATAAACAAATGTATATGCAGCAGAGAGTTTCTTCCATCCATGCAATAACAGGCTTTAAAACAGGCAGCACTATTGCAAGTTTTAAAACACTGGGGTCTGGGTGCACAGCTCCTGCAAACAGCATCTCAATGCACAATATACTTTTTCATTTTCTTGAGGCAGTATGGAGTGTAAACAAATTGTTCATTAAGTTTCCTATAGTTAACACGTCTGTTTGCCCGAACGGTCTTGTGAAGTTATTTAATCAGGTAGAAAGACACGTAGAGATGGTTCCAATGGTAAAATATGATACATCCTATTAAAAGTCATGTACTATGTGCTCCTGTGACCTGACCACCCAGATCACATAATGACACAGGGGAGTAATGCCGAGAGGCACATGTTATAAACGTGTCATTTACATATGGGCTAAATTCAGCCTAGTAGCATGTCTCATTATGTCATTGGTCGAAAGTGGTTTAGAAAAGCAGTGTTGCTGCGCCTATATTTATTAAACACAAAAGATTTCAGCAGTAAAAATAAGCAGGTGGAGAGACTGTGACATAAATACATTCACTTTAGAAAGAAAGTGGAATTGTAAGTGGAAATGTGAAAAGCTTTCGCCCAGATTTGTGAACCATGCAAAATGTGCCCTTTTTTTTTATTCAAGAGAGAAATTACGACTCAGAGTTCGAAAGTGATTCACCAAACACTGAGTCAATGTGCATTTCAATTTTGTTTAATGTGCCAACTCCCATCCAGTCCCTGACATAGGGCATTTGCTGGATAGAAGAGGAGAGACCTATTCTCTCTCCCCCCCCTCCTCCCTCCTCCCTCCTCCCTCCTCCCTCCTCCCTCCTCCCAAAGCCCTATTTCAGGTTACGAATGGGAGTTAGCCCAGTAAACGGACGTCAAATACTTGGCAAATCACTTATGTATTGTGACTGAGCTGCAACTTATTGGCGAAACAGCAAATTGATGATGGAAATGTGATTTCTAAAAAAAAATGTTTAGCCCTTAGAAGTTCTGGGAACTGTTTTACCAGGAACTGTTAAAACGTTTGTGAATGCATTTTAGAAAGTTTCGCACATCTCTAATTGTAAGTTTGTGACAATAAAAAGTAGTACTTCATGTGAGAAACCCCCAAAATAGAACCATAGCACTTCAACCCCTGCATTATGTCACGACTTATGCTATGGGAAGAATACCTAGGACTACCTGTACAGATGTGTCGCCTGATAGAAGATCCTCCTGTGCAACACTTGGAGCTGGTAGAACATGGCCCAAGTGAGGCCATGATCGCGGCCAAGCGCTTTCACGGCCCAGTGCCGAGGGAATTTCCCAGTAGGAGTACAAAACCGGGGGACCCTGCATCTGAATGGGACTCCCGCAGCGTTAATCCTACCGGTCCACCACCAGTCTGCAAGAGCTGCGCAGGGAGAGCAGAGAGAAGCAGTCTCTCTCTCTGTGTCTCCCCGCACAGCAATTACAGCAGGGAGAGCAGAGAGAAGCAGTCCCTCTCTCTGTGTCTCCCCGCACAGCAATTACAGCAGAGAGAGCAGAGAGAAGCAGTCCCTCTCTCTGTGTCTCCCCGCACAGCAATTACAGCAGAGAGAGCAGAGAGAAGCAGTCCCTCTCTCTGTGTCTCCCCGCACAGCTCTTAGATCTCATTATTGTTATGGCTCTATTGTTATTATTATTATTTTTAGTACATAGAATTAACCTGAAATGAATGCGGTTCAGCTCCGGAGACTCACTGCTTCAATTCTATGTACAAAAAATAAACTAAAACAAACTAAAAGCAAAGCTTCATTAAATTAGTGGCTAAAATAAAAATAGAGCGATCTGTTGTAAGAGCTTTGAGGGGAGACACAGAGAGAGGGACTACTTCTCTCTGATTTCTCTGCCCAGTTCTTATGCTAAGGCTCCAGTGCGCGCGCCCGGTGCACGCGCCTTGCGCACGATGGGGTGCCTGGCTGCGCTCGTTCCCGGCAGCAGCGCGTCCTTGTGGACTCCTGGCAACGCGTGTCGGGGGGGAGGGGGGCAAGGTGGGGCATGGCCATGATGTCATGCGGCTGGTTCGCCCTCATTGGCTGAACCTCCGCCGTCACGTGGCTAATGCTCAGCCACTGCGCCAAAATGCAAAAATCTTGTCTTTTGGGCAAGGTGGTCGCGCATCATGGCTTGTGTGCACACACGCCGACTGGGGCCTTCCCCATAGAGGGCTGTGCCTTGTGTACGGTGCATACACCGTCGCGTGCGCAGCTATGGCCACTGGGGACCTAGCCTAAGACTGGTGCCGCCCGGTAGGATTAACACAGCAGGACTTAAATTCAGAAGCAGGGAGCCCACCTGCATTTATCCCTTCAGGGCACCCAGTTTACTAAGCTTTTGGAGCGCGAGATGCTGTGATCATGCCGCGGTCAGGCTCCGTTCGTCAGCAGTTTACTCGTGCCCTAAACAAACTTAAATCGCATCTATATTAAATTTGTCATGTCTTATTCACGGATAATAAAGGATTGCCTCACCATCTACCAAAAGGCCATTAATTAACTTTGCTAGCACTATGACCACATACTGTACAGCAGGAGCGGCCAACTCCAGTCCTCAAGGGCCACCAACAGGTCAGGTTTAAGAATATCCCTGCTTCAGCACAGGTGGCTCAATTAGTGGCTCAGTCATTGACTGAGCCACCTGTGCTGAAGCAGGGATATCCTTAAAACCTGACTTGTTGGTGTCCCTTGAGGACTGGAGATGGCCGCTCCTTCTGTACAGGGGTACATGTGACTCAAAAATAGTTATTCAGAGAAGATATATATCATATTCATATCTAGTTACAGGTAGATTTTCTTGACACTGCACTATTGATCCATCTGTAACATTTTCAGTTTAATGCAAAACAAGCTTTCTGCATTTTGAATCTGTTTCTGTCTTGACTGGGTTATTTTCCGGACATTGACATTTTGCTCATTTTTCTGTCAATTCAGCTATGTCTGTGTTATAATCCCCTCGCTTTAGTTTTGTCTGCCTGTTTCCTCAGCAGTTCTTGATCCTCTTTTTATACTGTTTTGGATTTCTAAATGACATCACTTGTCCGGCTGCCACCCCAGCCAGTTTTTATGTATCTCATAGTATGAGCAGTTTTTTTTTCATGGGAAGTGAAGGACCATCTGCTAATGAGACCAGTGGGAAGAAGAAGCAACACGGAAAAGCATTAATTCAACAACCCTGCGAGAGGTCTACACGACTTCCAAACCCTCCCCTTGTTCATATGATGGCAACATGTATTTTGCACACTCGAAAGAAGGTAGTGTAATAATAATAATGAGCCAGTTAGACATAACAAGCTTAAAACAAAGAAATTACATTGTTTACTAGTAGTGAAGTTTATTCACTTAAATGGGTCATTAGGTGTATTCCAATATCGGAGGGTGTCTTTTGCATAACACCGATTAGTAAATATTGTCCTGTATATCGTGTATTTTGCTCCCCTTCAATACCCCAGGTATTGAAACTTGAAATCCAAAGGGGATATGTACCGGCATGATGCAGTTTGCTATACAATGTAGTGTACAAAACGTACTTTGCATCAATACGCGCCAGCTGCACATAGTACATATGAAACTTGTTAACCTCTTTTCTTATTTTTTACCCAGAAATCTTAGGAGCAGAGGTTAATGCCACTGAAACCTGACAGATGAAACTGATACAAAGTCCCTTATTCAGTAAGCTGCGATAGTGCCAGTCTGGCGCCATCATACATAAAGCCCCATTTGAAGTCAAGCGGGCTTTCTGAGCAGCGCTATTGCAGCTTACTGAATTAGGGCTAAAGGTAAAGGATAAGGACAGCAAATCGTGAGACATCTTATTGTGATACTGCACTCCTCTCCTCTCCAATCTCGTTCTGTAATCACTCACTGAACGGTTCACTGGTGGAAGTACAGATGCAGCGGCCATTATTTTAACAAATCACGCGGTGTATACCTCGGAATACCCATGTGATGGCGCGGGATTTCTTCCAACTCTACCGCCTTAAGACGCGAGTGCAGAAAATGACATTTTAGTATTTTGTTTTTTAAACACCTGAAATTGACACAGTAGCACAGCAGCACAGTACTGTACTCATTACAATTCATTCATTTCTGCCAGGGATACGCTAAGAATTGCACCCAAAGAAGCAGAATCCATGAAATTCAAACAAAGCAACCGCGATAAACACGTGTGCCTGCTGTGATTGGCCGTGTTAATGCCACGTGGATTACAGCAGAACTCACGAAAACGGCTCTGTGAAATGTTCGAATAACGGCTGCTGCATCTGTAGAGCAAACGTGGACACAAAGCACCTAGATATAAAAGGGACGAACAGGCAATTTGCATAATGTTTGGTTTCTCCAGTTTGCAATGCTTGGTAAATGTGTCCAAAGAATCTCCTCCATATCTAGGGATGTGCTGAGGGAGGAAAATGTAAAATAATAAAAGCATAAGAACACAAGATTACGAAAACAAAAGAATATGAATGAATTGTGGAAAATATAACAGACGGGTTCTCATTCACACAGCAGCAATGGCTGCAGTGGGAGAATGAGCTCAGTGCGCTAGGTTCATGTATGAGGCCCATGTTTTTCTGTATAATGTGCTATGCAAAAAGTTAAATGCTTTGGTCTAAATAACTGGATCCTTTTCTTGCCCGATGCAAGTCCTATGTTACATTAGATCCTCCCTTTATTTGTAGGTAATATCGTTTTTAATTTTATCCCGAATTTAGTATGTCATAATGTAGGTTTTATTTTCACTCTTTTGGTTGGATTTAGAACAACACAACAGTGTACAGGCATACCCCGGTTTAAGGACACTCACTTTAAGTACACTCGTGAGTAAGGACATATCGCCCAATAGGCAAACGGCATCTCGCGCATGCGCCTGTCAGCACGTCCTGAACAGAAATACCGGCTCCCTACCTGTACCGAAGCTGTGCGCAAGCGGGGAGACTATAGAGCCCGTTACAAATGCATTATGTACATCAGTTATGCACGTATATAACGATTGCTGTACAGTACATGTATCGATAAGTGGGAAAAGGTAGTGCTTCACTTTACGTACATTTTCGCTTTGCATACATGCTCGGGTCCCATTGCGTACGTTAATGTGGGGTATGCCTGTACAGTAGTGCTATTTAGAATTTATAGACATCAAGGCATAGATACATATGAACATTAGGGAATCAAACCATAAATGTTGACGCAAATGCAGTATTTGCAACTACTATAATTTACATTTTTGTAACACAATTTTGAAATGGAAATCTGTAAATAAATGTAGATTTAGTACATTGTTAAGTCCACTGTCCTTTATCACTTAACACAGAACAGGAACGCAGTCCTTTTAAAACATCAAAATTCAAAGATAATCAATCTCAAGTTACGAGTGAGAACTCCAAAATAATCAGAATTTTGAGAATTTAAGCACCAAAGACATTACTAGGCAGTCCTAAATCAAATCCAATGTTTGTGTATACAATATTTCAAAATAGCACAGCACTTCCTCAATAAAGTCTGCAAACCTAAACCGTAGACCAATTGTGTTTTGACAGCCAATGGGTATCCTATTCATATGTAAAGTAAGTGTATTCATGTTTGCAAATGTATTTTTTATTTCTAAAACTTGGTGAGGTTGCTGGTTCCCAAGGATAGGTTTAAGAATCCAAATACAAAGAATTGAACACAGATGGCCTGCTAAGGAGTATGATTCATCTAAAACCTCTTTGAGGGAAATACCTCAATTTAGAGGGTGATGGAGAGAAAGGGGAAGGTGGTGGTGGGGGGTTGAGGGGAGATAAGTTAATAAATGGGATGGAATTTGAATCTGTTACTCAGTTTTGTAAGATATATCCCTCTACTCTAGAAAATGATAATATTTCTTAATGGAAGGTGCAGAAAATCCTAGTGTGGTCATTCAAAAGTGACTCATTCAAATTGAACATGTTGTATCTTATACATTTTAGGGACGGGTGTAAACTCTATTTGGTAGACCTGACTACACATGGGTGGGGTTATCCAGCCAGCCAGAAGTGTGTATGGCAGTGTGCGTCCTTGATGTGAACAATACACACTTACAATTAGTTGAATTTCACTGTGTTTGAGATGTAAGCTGACAGGCACTCACACAAAAACTCCCTGCAGTCAGCCTCATGCTGAGCTCCAATGAGGAAAATTATTTTAAATGAAAGGCTCTTCTGGGCGCTTCTAAAAAGCTTTATCCATAGATGCAGTGGGTTAATGCACTCATCACCTCTAGAGGCCCAGGTTCAAATATGTCTTGGAACAAGTTTGGTGGTCTAACTGAAACCCTTGGTAAACAAGTACCTGTCTTTGTTCGTAGGCCAGCGGGTACATAAAATGACCAACCAAAGTCTTTCCCTCTGTTCTATCAATGTACTAAAAAGCTGAAAATCTAACACAATTCATTATTATAATGTTATAATGCTGTCACAATTGAAATTAACCATTTTATTCTTATGTACATTTTTTAAAAGCGTCTCAGAGCACGTTAAGAAAATTGAAACAATACCATAAATAAATAAGCTGGCAATTACACAACTTTAGCGCTTTACCCCAAAACAAATCAAATATATACAATTTTTTTTACAAACAATCTAATGTAACATAAAATCAACAGAGAATTTTGGGGAATGACCCCCTTGTATCCCTGGGGCTACTAAAACCAAGGCTGTTTTTCAGTCCATAGTGCATGAGGAGGAAGACATCACTTAGTGAGATATAAACAATAAAGTTCATCCAATTGTAGACTACTACAGGGTGGGGGGCATTATTCGGTGGAAGTACAGCTGGACACCTCCTGGGAGATGCCCAAAGGTAAGTCCATGCAATCCGATACAACCTCACCTGCACCCTGTGTCCAGCGGAGAAGAGTTCAGCGGTCAGTACTCACGAATTGCCTGCGTGATCTGCCAGTGTAGCTGAAGATGAAGCAGCACGATGTCCAGCTGCGTGGTGATGTCTGCGGGGTGATGTCGGCGTGCTCCAGCCGTGTATAGTAAGCCAGGTAAGGGAAGGAAAAGGAAATGACGCGGCGGTCACAGCTCCTCCAATCAGCCTCACGCAAGGTAGAAAAAATAAAAAACTTTATTTGTTATGCAACATGAACAACAGCGAGTGAACACTCTGACGCGTTTCGTCTGGGATCAGAAAAAGTCTGATCCCAGACGAAACGCGTCAGAGTGTTCACTCGCTGTTGTTCATGTTGCATAACAAATAAAGTTTTTTATTTTTTCTACCTTGCGTGAGGCTGATTGGAGGAGCTGTGACCGCCGCGTCATTTCCTTTTCCTTACCTAACATAAAATCAAGTAATATATCAAGAAAAAAGTTTAAGAGTATCCACTTAGATCGTAAAGTCCTGCAGCCGTGAGTCCTCTGGGATTATCCAAATCCCATAGAAACAGTCTTTGCAAATAGAGTCCTCCTTGGTGCTGGAACTTTCACTCGTGCTCAATACAATGCATGAAAAATATAAAAATGTAGAGAAACAATGAGGAGTAACACACTTATTAAGTGTTACTCCTCATTATTACTCAACATTTTTATATTTTTCATGGATTGTATTGAGCACGAGTGAAAGTTCCAGCACCAAGAAGGATTCTATTTGGAAAGACCTTAAATAAATAAAACTAACAACACTCAACCCCCAATTTGTCTTATTTTCATGCCTTCAGGTCTCATTTCCAGGCAGCGAAATGTCATGTGAACATGCCCAGTTCCCACACAAAAAATCTTCATCAAGACGCAAAATTACCGCACCATTATGTTTGTGTGGGCATTAATGTATAAATATAACCTTAATGTCGATTCATTAATCCTTCCACTGCCCACATTACGTTCTGAGCACGTGACAAGGGTCGTTATGCCAGCGGCCCTTATAAATGTTCTGAGAACATCATGAGGGTTTTGTCCATTTTCCAAACCAGTGAATGCGATTGGAACAGTAAATGGATTAAACGGTATTGCAATGGATCTCCAGAGCCAGTACAACTCCTAGAACTTTTCAACATTATAGTAAGAAGGAAATTTCATTTGCCTCCTTTAACTTGAATTTAATAATAATAATAATAATAATAATAATAATAATAATAGCATGTTCTTGTATAGCGCTGCTTGTTTTACAGAGTGTTTTACAGAGACATTTTGCAGGCACAGGTCCCTGCCCCGTGGAGCTTACAATCGATGTTTTTGGTGCCTGAGGCACAGGGAGATAAAGTGACTTGCCCAAGGTCACAAGGAGCCGACACCAGGAAATGAACCAGATTCCCCTGCTTCAAACTCTCAGTGCCAGTCAGTGTCGTTACTCACTGAGCCACTCCTTCTCCTTTGTAAAGAAACATCAGCTACAGTCCAAGACGAAATCAGAGGCATTTAAGGCTATGATCCTTTCTGGTTAGAGCCAAAATGAACCAACAGCAGTGGCATGATTGAGAGGTTACATTTGGGTGATTTACACATTTTTACACATTTTAGACATCTTCAAATGTTTTTAAGTTTAGTTTGTAAACATAGTAAGCCAAGACATTGGAGTGGGTTTGGTATGATGTCTCTTTGTGCCTAACATGAGCTTTACCAGGCAAAGCCTCTCATTTTATCACCTTCAGTAATAGGGTGGGCTAACATTATAGGATACTCCGTCAGCATATACCGCATGTATAAAGAGAGAGAAAACTACATAGTGCGATCAATAATATAAACTTTATAAAAAATGAATGGGTAAAAAATGCGCACTTACAATGTGCTAATATAATAAAAGCATTGGTCACAAATTGTGAGTAGGAGATGTCCCGAGCAGCTCACCGCCTCCCTGGGTCATCAGGCTGAATGCCACGGCACTGTATCCACGATCGGAGCCTCCCTCTGTGCGCCCGTCTGATCCTCTGACGTCACGGCTGCAGGTTTGGTTCAGCTACGGGTCGCCTCCAAGACCAAAATAGGTCTGCTGGTTTCCACTACGCGTTTCGCCCAGCTAGCAGAAACTATTCTCGGCTTCGTCAGGAGTATAATGAATAGCATGCTAGTGCCGTGGCATTCAGCCTGATGACCCAGGGAGGCGGTGAGCTGCTCGGGACATCTCCTACTCAGGGCTCTTTTCTGGCCAAAAATCCCCATTGAAGTATACAGGTATTTTAGGTCGAAAATAGACCAAACGGCCACTTCCGCATGTATACAATAAGGCCCTAAGAGGGATAACACTTTTAAAGATACAGACCCATTAAGCAGCAATGATAGGAGTAGCAGTATATGGCAAAGCTTTACCATGGGGTGTGGGTGTCACGGGAGACCAGCACTTTTAACACCTTAATACCCGGATCATTTGATTGAGCAAAGCGAAGTGATAAAATAAATTGTGATTTATTTACAGAAAAGAACATACACACATTAGTTTACAATTACACTAAAAATACACTTACTGGGACGGGGCAAACAAAAAATCTTGTTCCCAAAACGAAATCTTTGGAAATAAAGTCTCTCTGCACAATTTCCCAGGCGCGGGAGTTGTGCGCAAATAGAGCTGAAAAGCAGTCCTCGGTCAGTGGCGCCGCTCGCAACCACTGTTACTCTGCCGGAGCTGTTTCCTTTGTTCTGCCGCTGTGGTATTGTATCTAGGAACCTTAGTTCTTATGAACTACTGAAGCTTGTTACGAATCTTTCTTACGATGTTAATCTTGGATGAATCTTAGTTACATGATGAATATGGTTCCCGATGGGCTGCAGGGTTTCATATACACTAAAGAGTCCTATAATTAACCCGTGCAGCCAATCTACTCATGGGGATAATATTCCCCACCTATCCTGGAGTTTACAATACTTTGCAAAACTTGGCAGAGGGCTTCTTAGTTTGCTAAGGGCATGCGCGAACCTTGCACCTTTGCCGCTTAGCATACCAGACCAGGCCCCCTTAACTGGCAATATTTTGTCTGTGCTGGCTGGACATCTTGCCCGGACATTTACTAAGTTTGGGATACTTGTGTTACAGCTCCCCACTTGACACCTTAGTACGTTGGCGCCTTTCAACTCCGGACTTATCTCAGAAAAATCTCAGCACTCTAGGAGCTTCCTAGAGAAAGTTAGCTAAAAGCCGCTTGCTTATGCTGGCAAGCGCTGGATTTTAATACCATTTTTTTTTTATGCGGTTACAGGAAAACACTGCTACAGTTATACATTTCATTTAGAAATCACATTAGTCTTGCCACCTTATACCTGGTGGGAGACACATATACCTTTTTATTGAAATCACAGTGTTGTTGCCATACTGGGCTTGCAGAGCTGACAATCTACAATTCCCCAATATGGCTCAGGGGCACCCAGCCGGGCCAAATACCTTTATTAGAGGCCTGGGTACCCCTTCACCGTCACAGTGGGTTTGTTGTCATGAGTCCAGGATACTGAAATGCTTCATTTAAAAGGTGAGTTTTGGGGTTTGACTTTAAAGGTGAAGAACAGTAGAGGTGAAATGTGAACAGTCATGTAACATGTTTACCGCCATTTTTAATGTTTTTTTTGTAATTTAACATGTGTTTAATCATGTCAGATATAAACTAGCAAGTCCTTTATGTATCAAATGAAAACAAGGTGCTAAAAAAGGGTCTTACAGCCAAAGTTTGCCAACAATGATAGCAGAAAGCACAGCAAAAAAATATACAGCCACCATTGATGAAGGATGTCTGCTTTATTTTTTATTAAAAAAGAAGCAGCAGTGATGGCATGTTAAGCATTTTCTGGTGGGGTGACATGGAGGTTCACTGCATGCATTTGGACTTTTCTGATGTACTGTATGTTTATGAGCGTTTCAAGTTTAAGCCTAAACACCCCAACCAAAAATATGGAATGTGCAATGAGAAATGCTCTTGTAAGGGGCCAGTCATCATACCTTACTGAAAAAAAAGAGTATGGTAGCAATCCGGTGCAGTTTTCAGAGCTGAACTATAATACAGATAGCATACAAAAACACGAGAGTCCTCTTTAATCAGGAAGAAACAGTATTTGTTAGAAATGTTTCGTTGGAAGTTCTAGTATCCGCATTGGTCCTAGAGAAGTGTAGATTGGTTGTAAAGATATTTTTCAGGGAACCAACACGAGAGCCCTTTAAAGTAGAGATGGGCAAAACTGGATGTGTGATATCAGAACCTGATGCAATACTTGTTTTTTATTGTGTCATAAGTTAATGTTTCGGTGTCACATAGACACCTTCATCAGTCTTGATGAAGATGTCCATGTGACACTGAAAAGCTGACTTATGACACAATAAAACACAGAGTATTGATTTCAGGCGGGAGTGCCACAGTATTTATTTTCATGTAGATATAGTACAGCAGCAGCACCTGTGACTGTGAGCTCACAGCAAGTAATGCTACAAGCAGCTTTGATTGTTTACAATTGGTAAAGGTTTGCACTTCTCTTATCTGGATCTACACATTGAAATCAGAACCTAGCACAAAACCAAAACCCATAAGATTTTTAGAACCAAAACCCAAAAATGATTTTGAACCAAATCCCGAACACCATGCATCGTGCCCATTTCTAGTTGTTCCCCCCCCCCCATATTTTCAGTTATATTATTTTAGTTTCCTAATTGTTTTCATGATTTGTATTTATTTTAAGTATTTGTTTTGCTTTATTAAGCTATTTTAGAATTTTCCTGTTTATTTTTTTGGTAAAAGCATAAAACCAAAAGACGAGTTGTGGCCAAACCATAATTTTTTTAGAACCAAAACAACGTAAAACACACAACTCTTTTTAGAACAAGAACTAAGACCAAAATCAGGATTGGAAGAGCCCTTACTTTATAGATTATATTTTAGTGTACAGAGCTTATGAAACATCACAGGTCTCTTATTCAAATGTACTGTGTAAGTGTACTGGAATATAAAACTACTAATGGATTTTCCAACGAAGCAGCTGATCAGGATAGAAAAGAAAAGGTAAAAGCAAAACAATGTTTACATTAAAATATCAGTAGAATAAGAACACGTTTTCAGATAACTTTTAAGTGGTCATGCTATGACTTCAAATGGCCAGACAAATTGCTCTAGGCACGGATTTTCATACTGATATTTTCGTCGGCGTGTCATGAGTAATAATTGTACCTAAAGGCAGGGAAGGAAACACGTTTTGACAGGGTTAGGGTTTGATACATTTTCTAAACAGAGCCTAATTCTTGAGAAAAAAAAAAGGAATCATGTACATAAATAGTTGTTGGATGTCCCTTGTACTACCACATTTTGATGACTTCCTAGGTATTAAGAAGTTGTTGCCAGGCAAAGGCAGCACCTGGAAGTTTACTGGAAGTTGTATGAGTTTTCTTAATATGTCATATATATTTTACCAGATGTATCGTTAGCCATACAAAGTCTTTGTGTCTGTACAATGAATGGATATTAAATGATTGATGCTTTTGGATGTGAAAAATCTCAGCCCAAAGTTCCTGCAATTAGAAGAAAAAAAAAGAATAATATTTCGGCATAAAGCATGACGAGATTAAAAAGGAAGCAGGTGTATACATCCTTTTTGTATGCTCCTGACATCTAAAGTAACACATTTACTTGTAAATGTATCAGGCAAGAGGGTAACAGTCTCTTTTTAACTTTTTTTATGCCTCATTTGTCCACCTTAGTCAGTATTAACTAATACAAAACTGCATTTTCACTTACAGTTTGACACCTTCTAATAGTGATGAGTGGTAAAAATAATCATTAATATTACAATCAGGGATGTGTATGTGTTGCACTGATGGAGCTGAGATTGGCATGACTACTAGGCAATCAAATAAGCACCAGCTGACAAACTACTGGCATGGAAAGCAACTGACTCATTTTCATATGCAAGATCATGGTTACCCCTGATGAAGTTGTAGTAGGGTATGATACGTACCATTTGATGATTCACCAAGACAACTCTTTATACAGAGCTTAGGCCTCACAGGTCTCTTCTTCATGAGTTAACCTGGAAAGCTCTATACATTACATTTGGTTCATTACAAAGTCGCATAACTGTGCTTTGGGAGAAAACAATTTTTTTTTAAAAATACATAAAAGGAGAAAAAAAAATAAAAGACAATAATTTCCAGTAGAAAATCATTGAAAGGCTTATTAAAGTTCAAAATACAAATGTCTTTAAAATCAGTAATGAAAGATTATGATGTATGGATTATTAGTTACATTTGACACGGGTAGCGTAAATATTTGAATATTAATCATTGACATGTAAAAGCAACACACACACACACACACACACACACACACACACACACACACACACACACACACACACACACACACACACACACACACACACACACACACACACACACACACACACACACACACACACTTTGTATAATATAGTATTAACTCCTTAATCACAATAATGAGGATACGCCCTAGATAAAGGACTTTGCATCTGAAACATTGTGGGTCTCCCTGTCAGCATCTGGCCTTTTACTAACTTCTATTTATAGGCAAATTTGTTTTGTTGTATATTTACGCCTTTTTAATGCATATAAATGTTAACTAGCTTGATTTGGTGGTGTGCATTTTTTACTCCATGTATTTGTTTGTTTATATGTTTAACATTGTCCACAGGGAGCAGTGCACAGGTTTTTGTTTTGCACCCATGTATATATATATTTTTTGTAATAGTGGCTGTGTTTTTTTATTATCTAAACCAAATGCAGTTCTCCACTACATCTTTCAATTATTTTCTCTTTTACCGTAGCCTTGTTTGCATATATCAACTTCAGGAGAGACGAGCACATGTTCTATGAGACTATAAAATAATTTAAGGCATAAGAAGCGTTTAGGACATGGGAATTATACAGGCTAATTGTCCCAATTTACGTGATGCTTACAGTAGCTGAAAAATGTATCGTGCTTTCGCTTTCTCTCTGATAAAGGTTCCCTTGTCCAAATGTATGTATATGTAAGATGACTAATTCTCCTTTTTTTCTTTGCTAAACAGCAGCATACGATAGCTATCTTATATGAAAGATTACCCATTCTCCTTTACTTCCTGTACTAAGTAGCACAATAACTATCTCTTTAATCGGTTATACATAGCTCTGTAGCATATCCTGGTCTCTCTGAATTTCTAGAACTGTACCACTATTTGGAGCAAGTAATGACACTACACAAGAAATATACCACCAAAATTACCTACACATTACCTGAAGGCGGCCTTCATCCTGGCAGGGGTAAGTACAGCTTTTATTTACTTTAGGCTGGCTAGCTAATGTTTTATTTTTAATAGGCAAATGCGCTATTATCCTGATCTGGATATAGGCCTTTTGTCCATTAGTTTGTGTTGGGGAAGGGGGGTAGAGGATGGAGGTTCTTGACTGGCCATTGCTATTGCTTGACGAAGTGGCTATCTGTGACCTGTTAAAGGCATAGATTACCACAGTGACAATCAATGGATTAAATAGCTATAGTTTTGTTTTATAGTAATGTATTTTTTATAGTAATGTATTTGAGTGTATTGCACTGTAATGATTATTTGAATGGGCAAAATCACTATTAACCATCTTTGGCTAATAGCACTTTTGCCCATTCCTGTGTTGTGTTGGTGGCAGAGGGGGTAGATGAAGGGGGTAGTTGCCCAGGGGTGGGCGGTTAGACCTTGTGGTGGTTGTTACCTCCTTCATTACCTTAGCAGTTGTACCCACTAATGTAAGGGAGGGGTTAATCCCTCCCAGGAGACCTAATCACCCACTCTGAGGAAACTATAGCTTTCACTCCCCCCCTCTACCACCAACAAACCGGGTAGTGGCGGTTAACCCCTTCATTATCTTTGCGGTCTGAAAAATGGAGAAAGACGGTACTAGTCGGATATTGAGTGGAAGGGCATTCCAGAGGTGTGGGACAGGGAGTGAGAAAGATTTTAGGTGGGAGAGGGCTTTAGATACTGTTGGGGTAGACAGAAGACATCCTTGAACAGAACACAAGAGTCAAACAGGTGTATAGCAAGACATGAGGGCTGAGATATAAGGAGGGGCAGAAGAGTGTACAGGCATACCCCGCATTAATGTACGCAATGAGTCCAGAGCATGTATGTAAAGCGAAAATGTACTAAAAGTGAAGCACTACCTTTTCCCCACTTATCGATGCTTCGGTACAGGTAGGGAGCCGGTATTGCTGTTCAGGACGTGCTGACAGGCGCATGTGCGAGCTGCTGTTTGCCTATTGGGCGAGTGGAATCAGTGCGTCACTACTACGGCGGTCTGTAGGGTAGAATAAATGCCCGTGGTTGCGAAGCGAGTGTACGGACACAAGGGTATGGTGCTATTGAAAATATGTCCTTACTCACGAGTGAACTTAAACCGGGGTATGCCTGTATAGACTTAAAAGAGAGGTGGAGAAGTTTGTAAGTCCCTTTACATGACGTCACATTAAAAAAATAAAAAATAAAAGGGCACATGGTTTTCACAGCCAATCACATGGCATGGGAAGCATTTGACGCTCAAATGATACATCACAGGCCATATTTAAGGCCGTGAAGTCTCAATTGAGCTCAAGAAACCAACGGGTCAACATCGTAGATTTAACATGGGGTTATTGGATTAACAGTGAAGACAGAAGATAAAGAAAATAAAGAAATAATCACAGCTGAAGAAAGAAGAAGATTAGAGAAGATTAAAGAAAGAAGAATTTGGTTACCTGTTCCGGATCTTCACGGTGGATGGCGTTGTATTGAGTTACCTGACGTCACGCTACGAGAGCTTGCTGATTCCCCAGGATTAGGAGGGCAAACGCTTCTAGAGTTAAGATAAATATTGATTGTAAGTACTTTTATTTTTACAGGTTTTTTGATTGTTTTTTTAAAATGTTTTTCATTGCCCATTGACTGCTAATGTATTAATTTGTGCCTGTTAGGCCGTGGGCATGGTCAGCGCTTAGGCGCTGACCCGCGATGACCCGCGCTCACGCTTGGCACTGAGCCCCTGCAGCCGCAATGAGAGAGTCTTTAGCAGGGGCTCGTGCACGCTTCCGCAGGTGTGCGGAAGTGTAGCCGACAATTTTTTTTAGTTTAAGCGCACACGGGAGCGCAGGGCCAGTCACATGAGCGGTTTGCCCAATGAGGTCGAACCAGCTCAGTGACGTCACTGGCCCGCCTCTCGACACCCCCCCCCCCCGACGGCGTGCGAACTAAAGCCAGGGAAAGCACCCGCTTTCCCTCAGCCTCCGCGTGCCTCTGCATGGCTGAAGTCTCTATGGACTCAGCCTTAGTGTACAGATGAATATAGTGGTAGCTAGTGCATTTTTGGCCAAATGCATTTCTTCTATTGACTGTTATATTCTCTATTTCTGTTTATTGTTTAGATTAAATTGTTTTGGATTGTTTATTGTTTTTCTTACAGATTTGTTAGAGTTTTGTATTTAATGTTGTATTTTGTTGGCTACTGGTTTTAATTTATGTGTTGCCTAGTGGTTGTATTAATTAATTGTTGTGTTGGTTACTGCTTTTATGTACGAAATCTATTGTTTGGCTAGTGGTATGATTTATGTAATTGATTGCCTAGTGGTTTTAATTATTTTATTGAATGCCTAGTGGTTTAATTTCTTAAATTGATTGGCTAGTGGTTTTATTTAGGTAATTGCTTGGTTGGCTAGTGCTTTTAATTGTTGTTTCTGGGGGTTTAGGTGCTTTTTGTATATGTTTTATTATTGTGTATTTTGGACATTCATACTTTTGTATTAGGGTGACCATTAACTGCTATAGTAGCTTATCATGACCACATGTTCACAGCTGCATTGACTCTCAACCACCCCATTGTACACCTGCGATGCCCCAAAGGCGGACAGTCTGATGGGGCTCCCCAAGAGTTGCTCTCTTCTGCACAGGACCAGCATTTTAAGGGTTAACATTTGCTTGTATTTTGTGGAACGTCAACCCCACCCACTGGAATGTTAATGAGCCAAGAGGGAACAAAGAACTTTAGTGTTTACAGCTGCATTGAATCTCAACCACCCCAGTGTACATCTGTGTTGCCCCAAAGCTGCTCTATTTCAATCTAAAACTCACAAGCCCTTTATCCCTGTACCCAATTTTCCAACTCTATCTGTCCATGAAATGTCTGTGAATTGACTGTATAACCTCTGTTCATTTAATGTAACCATGTATTTTTATAACTCTGTGCCCAGGACATACCTGAAAATGATAGGTAACTCTCAATGTATTACTTCCTGGTAAAACATTTTTATAAATAAATAAATAAAAATATTATATGGGCATGATGCCAATCAATGTGTACAGGGTATAGTGGGTCCAGGGTGTGTGGTTAGGTCTCCCGGGTGGGTAGTGGGGGAGGGTGGGTTAACCCCTTAATTACTATAGTGGTTATTAAGGTGATTAAGGTGTTAGGGGCCATTAGATTGTATTTTTGAATATATTCTTGCTGGCATCAGAGGACATGGCCCTGTATTATGCTGACGGGGACGCCCTACATGATGGCAGGGGTAAGTAGGACAGTTTTTATTTACTTTATTTATGCTGCCTGGCTAATGTTTTGTTTAATAGTGGGCAAATGATCTATTATCCATATCTGGATAATAGCTAGTTTGCACATTACTGTATGTGTTTGGGAGGGGGGGGGGAGATGTATTTATTGAAATGTAGGCTATTTTTTTTTACAGCATGAATGGTACCGCAGGCCAGCGGTGACCCACGGAGACAACTCAAAGACCCCCGGACGACCACCATAGGACCCCCGGACACATGCGGGGACCACCCGGGGACCCCTGTGGGGCCACCGGTCAGCCATTGGGACCACCTGAGTGCCCCCAGACACCCGTGGGGACCACCCAAGGGCCCCAAGACACCTGTGGGGACCACCTGGGGACCCCCGCTGGCCTGTGGTAATAATCCTGTGTATAAAAATAAATATGGTTTTATGGGGGCACAGGGGGTGGTTGGGTTGTGTATTGGTGTTTATTACATATTGTAATGGTAACTGGTGGCCTAGGAGGTGGGTAGTAGGGCTGTTGTGTGTATTTTTGTTTATTGTGGATAGCGCGTGTGGGTGAAGTGGGTAGTAGCCCCAAGGATGGGTGTTTAGGCCTACCGGGTGGGTACATGAGGGGTTAATGGAGCGGTATTAACGGCAAAGGTAATGAAGGGGTTAAGTCCACCCGTAACCTCCCCGCAAGGACTAAATACCCACCAAGTGCCAAATACCACCTTCACCCACCCCCGCTACCCAGAATAAGCGTGGCTCTGGTGGTTAACCCCGTCATTGCCTTAGCTGTTAGCAGCTAAGGTAATGAAGTTGACTATAAATGCATTTTTCATGCACCAGATTCATGCCGGGGGTCTTCGGTGGTGATATTACTGGATATCAGTTCCGGAGTCTCCCGGCATCAATCCGATGCAGGAAAAATGCATTTTTTTTCTAAGTGCAGTCTCGCCTCTTATCGACAGCTTTTCACCACCTTCTAGCCAACTTTTTTGGCGGTATTATTTGGAGAGGAAAATCTCAAATCTAGAGCGGCGATAAGCCTCGATAAGCTGATCGGGGCTACTAGAATTAAGTGAGTTTGAGAAACTGGCGATAAGTGGCTTATCGCCGTGCGCTTGGCAATTTTTTTTTTCTCTGCAAAACCCCCCCAGCCTTTTTTGCTCATATTGCTGGCTTATCGGGGTTTACTGAATCGCTGTAGGGTTTTTTGGCGATAAGCTGGCAATAAGTGGCTTATTGCTATTTATAGCATGAGGTCCCCAGTGTTAAAAAGATATTTATTTAGGTTAACCCAGGCCTGCACAACTGCTCAGTCATACTGAGCCACTAATTGAGCCAGCTGTGCTGAAGTAGGGATATCCAGAAAACCTGGCCTGTTTTTGGCCCTCGAGGACTGTAGTTGTGCAGGCCTGGGCTGAGGTCACATTAAGTGACTTAACAGAGCTTTGTGGATCTGGGCCTTAGCTGTAATGTTCAATTCGAGAGAAAACTGCGAAAAAGCTGAAAAATCCGCAAGAAAAAAACCCAGCACTAAAATGCCACTGATATTATTTTTCTATTTGTCAATTTCGACAGAAAATTACAGATAAAATCTAGCATAAGTTTGGCCATCTTTTACCATCTCTTTTTTTATTTATCTTAGTTTATTTATCGTATTATTGATACTGTCTGATACTTGTCAACATCATTTCAGGGTTAGTCAACAGCCCTAGAATCTCTTCTGTTCCATCTCCGCCCTATCTCACCGCTGGGAATACATCTCTTTTATGAGTGTGCACTGGGGTTAAAAGACCAAGCCCACTTATACATCCTACTTTACTTTCTTTACGCTGAAACCACTTAGGCATGCAGGAGGCAAAAATAAAAAGGCTCAGTTAAAATCAATTGACCTGCTCAGTACTGAGGGAATGGATTTTACTCCTTAATCTGCATTAGCATGACAAGGGAAATACTGGAGCAGTTGTTAAGAACAGCAAGGAGATTGTTTAAGTTAGTAGTGTGTTTCATTGCTCTGGTCTACTTCCTCTTTCTCCTGCTGCAGCAACGCCGTGCTTTGCAACACGCGGTCAGGTTATACGGAATCAAACAGGTGTATATTATGGCATTCGTAAGCCAAAAAGTGTGGTGCAAGAAGGAAAAAAAAACAAAAAAGTGTTTGCGCTCTTGTGCCTTTCAGCGGGCGTCTGTGTTCTTGTGTCTGTGTGTGTACCCTTACTTCTGCCTGGATTAGTCAGCATAAAGCTGTTTTCTGCAGCTGAGCTCCTCAATGGCCAGTTGAATTTAGACAGATTGTGAGGAGTGGAGTACATGGGGCCTGAGAAAAGAGACCCGGCTTCAGCCCTGACCCACCCTTTGTTCCCACAAAGTGGTCACCTGCCATACGGCACAAAGCATGGACTCCATTCCCTTTAACGTGACCTTTCTGGAGCTCTTCTGATTGGTTCCAGCCTTGTTTGAGTTGTTACCGGGGCAAGGAGGGGGGAGGCCTGGGAAAAAAAAACACTCCAACTTCACACTCCCAGTACCAGGAAAGAAAGAGAATAAAAAAACAAACAATTGTGTAACTCCCCCAAGCAGAGAATAAAAAGGAGGGAGGAGGCAGTTAATGAAGGGGAAGTGATGGAACAAAATTTAAAATGCACAGAAGTGACATAGTGCAAGTTTTGTGGATGGCGTGAGGCCCGGGACACATTTGATGAGGACCATATGCTCCAAATTTACACAGAACTTAACTCACTCTATCTGTGAGGGTGTCACCTTCATTTGGAATTCTTTTTAGCCTACGATACAATTCACTGGAGCTAAATGAAAATGTTATATAGACGCTGGGTACGCACAGGCCTTTAAGATCAACCATAGTAGGCCCTTCTGACACGTAGAATTTTACACTGATAACTGGAAGTTGAAGAAACCAATTGTCACAAGGGTCAACACTTCTGCTAAAATTATTCTGGCATGTCACCGCTTCCAAAGTTCCAAGATGAACAGGCTCTTCAAGAAATTATTTGCCTTCAAAGACTTTTAGGGGCCTATTCTGTAAGCCTTCATAAAAAAAATTTGCCCTGCTGTTTACGCCGCCTGTTTTTTGAGCGTTGCTATCACGGTATTCAGAAAGCCTCGATTACCTGTGATAGCAAAAATCCCAAAACGGGCGAGTCGCCGGCGACGTGAATATTGCCTCTCTCAAAAGGGCAAAGTGAGCGATTCTTTCCGGCTGCGGAGAGAGCTGCACAGAGAGAGAGCTGGTACTCCCTGTGCAAATATCGGCAGAAATGTATGTTTTTTAATAAAAAATTTAATACTAGTAGATGAGCAGAATGATGAGTTTCTCCCCAAATCCTCACACTAGGAAAAGTTGGCGTGAGGCTGGGGAGAACCTGCAAAGAAGGAGGCTAGAGAGGAACAAAAATGCTTTTTTCCTGCATCGGATTGATGCCGGGGGTCTCCGGAGCAGAACCGTGTTGATTTCAGGTCCACGGACTCCCTGCTTCCCGAGATACAGGCCCTGTTATGGGGTGCCGGTATCTCCTATGCATTTAAATGCCACATGACCGTGGAAGCAGGGGCTCCCAAGACCTCAAATCAATGCGGTTCTACTCCAGAGACCCCCAGCATCAATCCGATGCCGGAAAAAAACATTTTTGTTCCTAAGTCCTCTCTCGCCTCATTCTCTGCAGGTTCTCCACAGACTCACGCCAACTTTTCCTGACATGAGGATTTTGGGAGAAACTCACCATTCTAGAGCCACGATTAGCCTCAATAAACTAATCAAACCTACTAGAATTGCATGAGTTTAAGAACCTGCTGATAAGTGGCTTATCACCGCTCACCCGGCGATCTTTTTTTGATGGCTGAAATTTTGGGCGATGTATGCCTTTATCGCCCACTTATCAAGGCTTAGTGAATAGCAGTAGGCATTTTGGCTGATAGGTGCTCGATAAGTGGCTTATCGAGGCTAATAGAATTGGCCTCTTAGTTTCTTTACACCTATTCTGTGTTAGCTTAGGCCCCTATTCAATATGCAGGGAAGCTCTATTCATTTGAATTTGGAATACAGCTTCCTTAGCAAGGAGAAGACGGCTTCACCACATATTGATAGGGGTCGTAGACTCTACGTTTGAAAACCAATAACTATTCCTTTTAAATAGTCATTTATTTAATTAAATAGTCACTAGAAGTAACAGTTTAACACATTTGAATACTTAGCATAGGCATGTATATCTTTTGACAACAAGGTGTTAGGTTTTAGTCATGTCCATTAGTCCTTAGTTGTTACATTTGGAATGTCAGCACCAAGGAGTCAATGAGATTCATTTCAGAGAGGGGTTACTGCAGGTGGCCAAGTATACTGTAGGTGGACAGCTCTGTTAAGACTGATATTCACATTCCAGCTGAATAACAGGAGTTAGAATAACGGCAGGAGGGAAAGTGGGGAATGAAGTCATGATAAAAGATCCTTCTCCAAAGTCCAGAAAAGTAGCAATATAAGAAATGTACAGTATAAAGTCTCGATTTTTGGTACAAAACGTACAAAAAACCATACAGAACGCATTTTGTCGTATAGTAGCTTTTAAGAATGTATTATAATGATATCATAATTTTAAATTATATTGATAATATTCATCTATTTAAACATAGAGATGAACATTATTGTACATAAAATTACAGGCATGCCCTGCCCCAAATCAGCGTACAAACTCATTTTTAGTGACTGAAGTACATCTTATGCAAGTGTTTCTACGTCTCCAGCTCTGTGCTCCCACTTCAAAGACTAGTACATTTGTCATTTACGCCAGTCCTGTTCTGCAAATGTATATAAATTAACACAACATTAGACTTTGGAGTTCAAGTAATGTGTCAGTCCCTGACATTGTAAGACATTGGGCAAGTTAGCTCGTGTATCAAAATTAGAATGTGATTTTCATGTGCTCTCCCTTATACTGTATAGCACGACATAATCTTACAGCCAGAGAAAGTACTACAGCACAAATAGGTCGCTTTGTGATTGACTTGGCCAATAAAATGCTTCCAGATTGCCAAAGGCTTGAACACTTTCCATTTATGGCACAGAAGCAAAATGAAAAAGCATCACCAGTGATTTGAGTAGATTAACTGCATTAAAAAAAATAACTGATCACCTATGAGAGACCAGATGGTGATTTGAAAGCCTTCTGTGAATATATCCATGTTCATGGGCAGCATTTCCACTACAGAATAAAATTCCTGGACGGTACTCAGTATTGGTTACGGTCAATAGGTCCACAGGGGCCATAACTTCACAGGACTGTAAACACGCTTTCCTAACAGCATCTGTTGTGTTTTCATTCTCCTGCCCCTGCTGTGGGCTGTTGGGAGCTGACACAGAGGATATTGTCGTGAGTTAAATGCAGCCCTCCAGAGACCAGGCCTTTGCTGCTTTGAGCCTCCTTTGCTCCAAAGGTTCCCAGGACAGGAGAAGAGCTTGACACGCTAACTGCCTGACAGAAGGACAAGGCAGAATGACAGCTTGCTATGACACTCTGTGATTCTGGGAAGCCTCGGCCTGTATCCCACAAGCAGAGGGTGTTTAAAGATCTGACACGCAAATAATAGCATGCACACTCATCTGGTACTTACAATGCTTTGTAGCTGTAGTGAGAATTAGACAGGGCATGCAATACATCTCCTATAATGCTGAAAACAACCAAAAAACTGATTCACGTATTATATTTCTTACTGGAGATTTCTACATCTTTTGACATTATTATATATATCTCAGCTTTCGCTCCTAATGAATACATTTTCCTCCGTGCAACCAACTTGGTTCATTCCATATATGCTTTGACTGACAGGGAAACAGTTAATAGCATACAAGAGTATATCTCTGTCAGACAATTCCTTAGATTACAGATAACCAGCTACAGAGGTTCTGCAGCATGGTAAATAACTAGCTGCATCGTGGGAACAGGCTGTGGCAGACAATGATGGAATTGACAATGGTGCTCACAAAGGCTACCTTTGGGAGAAACCATATCTCACAGCATGCTGGGAAAAGTGAGAAATGGTAGCAGATGCTGGCAGGACTATAAGCAACAGATGCCTCCTGGCCAGTGTTCAGCCAGTAGGGCTGGATCACACCATTCATAAGTGGGGACAATTTTTCTTCTTTCTCTTTGTAATGGGAGGGAATCAGAAAATATTGCCCTGGAATAATTTTTTTTAAAAAGGCAGCAGGATTTGGTGACATTAGGGTTAGGTATGGGTATGTGGTTAGGGGCATCCTTTCTGATTTGGGTTCTGATTTGGGAGTTAAGGTTCAGCGCGGTGGGACATCATTAACCCCTTCATTGCTACAGAGACCTGCGCGGTTTTAATATCTAAAGACATGAAAACGCAAATGTTCGTTATTAATGATGTTTCGGGTGTTCAACAGTGTGGCTATCATTGCAGACTCATTCAGCAACGAAGCAATTAAGAAGACGAGCACTGACCAAAACTGGAAGGTGACAATGTTAGTTTTTCACAGGTTCACACACGCTTACTTACTATTGACAGTGACAGAAAAAGAAGTGGGTAAACTAAGCCAGTTCTCCTAATGAGAAGAAAGTAAACGAACCTACCACCTGATGCTCACCAAATGAAAGAAATACACTCCCTCACTAGCACCATACACTATATTGTTCAAGTGAGAAAAAACACAATGAGGTCGGAACAGACTGTATTAACACCTCACAACCCCTCACTGAATCAATAGTCAATCCTTGAACAGCTGTCTCAAATGCAATCTTCTGTTTCATGTTTGTCACATTCAACATACGCAGACCTAGGCAAACCATGAGCGCATAAACAAAAGTGAAGATGAATGGAAAGTAAGACATGTGGAATTTGCATCATTGTCACATATGCATCATATACACACTTCCTAACTCTCCTAATGATCTATGTAACCATTCCCCTCAAAACAGGGCTAATTTATTGAAAATAGTTATATCAGTGAGTAAGGCATAACCAATGTTCTAACAGCTTAGTCTAAGGAGCTTTATATATAAACCTCCATCCATATACCTCAAATGAGGCCAGGAAAAAAATGTTACATTGCACACACTCAAACGTAAGGTTGGTAAACATTCTTACTAATGCCCTATACTGCTATAATATACAAGTCAAAAGGTTTTGCATCAACAGGTAATAATACTCCATTTAAGTCTTCAGCACTGCTGTAAAATGAGAGGCCCCCAGGGTTATTTTGGTGGGGGAATCAGATGAAGTGAGTTCCAGCACGTTTTTAGGGATCAACAAGGCACTCCATGGGGTGTAAGTATCAACGCAGAGAAAAGTTTGTTTTGACGCACTGCCTTTTGTTGTTGTTGGAGCAGAGCTACAGTGTATGTAGAACATTTTCTTATATCTGATGCAGAATTTGTAATTTACGCCACTTCAGATATGTAGGTTTTTTTTGGAGGGGGGGGGGGGGGGCAAATAAAAAGAAAAAAGGATGGCGCTCAGAGACCCAGAATATGATACATCTCATTATAATCTCTGCACTGTGTAACTCCTCCCCGACCCCTCCTACAGACACTCCCCAAGTCACAAGCTGGGGCAGACGGGGCACAATCATTGATACGGGCAGGATGAAAATGTCCTGGTTTTGCTCCAAAATTGCTTTGATACATAGACCCCCATATAGAGATTAATATTTTTTCGGCATCGAACTAGAATAGTAACTTGGTTTGGAAAAATGCTTTCCAACCACATCTCTTCATTTTAAAATTAATTATTTTTCGCTTCGTTTTCTGGCACCTTTTTCCCTACACAAACATCGCTGAATGGTCAGGACATTGAACATTTGGTTGCGGCTATTTTGCCGTGACCAAATCTCTGCTGGTGTTTAGCTGCTACTCACCACGCCACAGGGTGCCTCTCGCTGCCCGCCGCTTTGCCACCAAAGTAACTCCCTAACCTTACCCTAAAACCCCCTAATCTTACCCCCTACTACTAACACTACCCCCTACACTAAAAACTTTAGCCACTTACCCTAAAACCCTTTACTCTAAGCCAGTACCCTAAGTCCTTACCCTAAAAACCTTACCGTACAAACCTAACCCCTTACGCTAAAACCCTATCCTTAACACCCTGCCCTAACCGCTAAATTAACCCATAAATTAACTTACCTGAGTGTCCAGCGGCTGCGGCGGAGGGTCCCTCTGCGGCCAAACGCTGGCGGACACTTGAACGTCTGACTCCGCCACTGTAAAACCTCTATATCCCTCCACAAAAGACAGTAGGTGCCAAATTCCAGAAAGGACAGTGAACAAACCTCTAAATAAGAAAATAACAACATAAACGGGAATGCAGTGATTCATTCACTAAAACCCCAGAGTTCCTTATAAAAACCTCACTGACAAAACACACTTCTAAATGAAAAATGGAATGTCAGATTCCTATACATGGATTATACGCCCACATAACACCTCAATTACAGTTACAAAACATATGCTTTCAGGTTGCAAACTAACTTCCATCTGTCTAATGTTGATCAGATCAAATAATGCTTGGTTTATGAAAGCTCAATAGTGATAGTTTACTTAACCGGTGATAGTTTACTTAACCCCGTCATTACCGAGATGGGTGAGCATGTAATCTTAGATGAGTATTTGTTTTGCTGGGTGTCACATGTTTCCTTAACCCCTTCAGTCCTCCCGGGGCCACCAATACACCAAACGCATTGGATTACAATCAGATAATCCTCCATTGAGGATTTAATGTGGATTATTTGACGGTAAGAAAAGGAGGGGGGGGGGAATCCCTGCTCAGCTAAGAAGATTATCCATATAGAGAGGTGCTATCAGGGACTAAAAACATATGCATTGATATCGGAGAGAAAGAATCCCTAAACGATGCACACTACTCTAATTCAAAACAATACATTTTTATTCAGAATACACGTAAACACACAAATTAATTTAAAACCTAGAATATGCGCAATGAAAAGCCTATTTTAAAAAAGCTTCCCCTTTGCCCGAATGGCAAGGGTCTATTAACCATGAAATGCCTAATATACAGGGCGAGCCTTGCAATAGGCTGCAAAATATAAGGTTACACCCAAGCTTTTGCACAGTATATTGTACTTCAGAGATAAACCCTTACAGGGCTATAAGCTAGAGAGAAATATAGAGGGGTCCTCTGCTATATATAGCAGTTTATTCAGTAATATTATGCGTGATATAATATACTTTGTTGTAAACAAGACACTCAAATGGTGCCATCACCACACATAAGGCTTGAACCAAACTGGGAACTATTTGCATATAGATATCATTGAAAGCACTCTAATACAGACTGATAAAGTGTAACTCATACCAATATCAGTTGTATCAAGGATACTAAGGATAATACTCTTAGTCAATCCCTTTATACAATGTCTCATTCAGTACCTCTCATAACCATTCCAATATATAGCTGTTATCACTGATAGAGGATTAGAGCACTATTACAGACCCACGTTCATGTTCACTGGTAGTCACTGCAAGCCAAATGTTATTACCGTAGCCCTCATTCTAGCTAGTGGGATCCACTTGTGGCCCACATCTTAGTTATCTCTTGCTAGAAACTGTGCTATAGCGGACAGAGACCGTAACATCTGACGGTAACCAAAACCGTCCACTGAGCCAAGATTAGTCAGAAGGTAAATGCTCAGTCAGAGTATTGACTGTAGATGGAAACCATGGAATGTTCCAAGTGAAGGTGACAAATGCGATACCATTTAATGTATCCATGATATCCACTTACATTTAGTAAAATAGTAGAATAGTATAGATTCTCTTGGGTGAAATCAACCTTCATGTTGCTCCAAGCCTCACCTGGGCTTCATTAGCATGAAAGCTGGAGAGCATATATCATTACTAAGATGCACACAGATAACGAGGCTATATACAGTAATTAAAATAATACCACATTTTTCACCTAAACCTAGAGAAATATTTTTTCCCCCCTTTTAAAGTCTACCTGCTTTTTTAAATGTTTGCTTCGTATAGTCTTTGTTGTTCAACCTTATCAAATCGTTTTGTGGTTTTCAATTTCGGAGAAATATTGATAGAATGTATTTTGCTGCTGTTTTATTTCTCGGTCATAGTCACTGCGACTATGGGATTTCTGGTGCATTGCTTATTAAAATAGGTATAATGAATACAAATCATTAGTTAAAGCATTAGACTACTGTGCTTTTCTCAGATCTCATACCAATAAAAGTTGGAGAAAATATGTCATATTGCTGATGGCTTTCATTTGACTAAATGTTAAAAAATGTCATGCTTGATCTCTGCATTTCACCTAAAAAAATGAAAATAGTATAAAAATATATTTGAAAGCAGCAATCTTTTACATTATTTGAACTAGTTGATCTCCCAGTGTAGTAGCACCCTAGAACAATAGGAGATTACCCAGTTCACAAGATGCTGCCTTTCTATTATTCTGTGCAAATTTCTATGGATGGCCGATTACATATGTAGCCAGGTCTCCCCAGCCTGTCAGCACCCCCCTCACCTTACTGACGATCGCGGGTGCATCCGAGTCAAATGGCGGCACCGCGCGGCGATCTCAGGGGTGAGGGCGGTCAGGCCCCGGCTCGGGGGTTGCCAGGGACGCGTGCGGCCGGTTGCCAAGGCCGCACGCGCGTCTCAGGGCTCCCGGCGCTCTCAGAGCCGGGTTGTAAGGGCGCCGCCATGTTGCACCGGTTCGCGCACGCGGCCCCAATGTAAGTACAGCCTCCACGGGACTACAATTCCCATGAGGCTTAGGGCCAAGCACATCAGGTGCTTCATAGGAGCCAATAGGGCTGCAGGACTGCCAGGAGAGCAAGTGGATACATTTCGCGGGCAAAAGAGCACACTAGTCAGTCAGAGACCGGAGCAGCCCAGGGAAGGAGGTAGGGTACAGGAGTCGGGGACTCCCTGTACTAGGCCAGTACCCCCAGGGCCAGAGATAGCTCAGCTCCCCAGTAAGGTGAGTGTTGCCAGGGGCAGCCCTCAGGTTAGGGACCCTGCCACTTACATTAGTGGGAGCTGGAAAAGGCAGGTTACAAAGAGTTGGATTCAGGGAGCTGTGAGGGAAGGAAGGGTGCGGGGAGCGAGTGCAGCTCGTGCCCCACATAGGTACCCACACCCCAGGTAGGCTCCAACTCCCCACTAGTTGGGTGGGTAAGTGCTTAGGGAGGCCCAAGATAGGGACGCTGCCCTTAGCATAGAGTGCTGCACTGTCAGAGTCACAGCGGGCATTGCTGTGAGGTCTGACAGGCAGGCACCTTGTATAGCAGCACGTTGGCTGTTAGAGTTAGTGAGGCTTAGGGATGTGGGTAGTTAGGGGAGTGGGACAGGTCCTAACCCTTTAGGCCCATAGGAGTATCCCAAGCCATCACAGGTTGCTGTATTATAGGGACAGCCTATAGTGCAGCATGTGCCCCTTATGTAGGTAGGGACACAGAGAAGTATTGCTGTTCCCGTGAAGCGGATGGACCCACGTTGGGGTCCACATAGACTGTTCCGGAGTGGGACCGCTCTAGCGGTCCACGTACAAGGAGGCTGTTGGAGGATCAGGAGGAGGCATCGCCCGACTGATCCTTTGAGAAGTTTGTTGCTGACCCGAGCACCGGAGTGCTCGGCAGGTATTATACCATCATATGTGCACCAACAGGCCTAGAGGTTCTTAGTGACTGTGCAGTCACCCATTGACTATCCCTGTAGGAGTACGGGACATTGGGTGGGGTTCTTGGGACACTGGGTGGGATCACCTAGTGTTGGGGAATCGTCCTGCGAGACGTCACTGTTAGTGTCTCCTCGTGAGAGGGACACAGGTTATTATTATTTGTTAGTAAAGTCATTAGTTATATAATCACTGTGTGTGTGGTTTCTGAGTGGGTTCCGATGTAGGGTCATTCTACATTTCCATAGAATCCTACATAGGTGGAGGCGCTGAAAGAAGATACGTTCCAGAGGATTCACCCCAGGCTCTCACTAGCGGAGGCTCAGACCTCTTGTGAGCCTGCAGGTATACGCACCACACCGGTAACACCGCATGTTCTACTCACCCACACTATATATGCGATTGGGTGGGGTGGAATACCCGTTACATTTGGAGGCGCTGCTGAGATACCACCTGGGGTGCCCTGTCCATTTTTTTCCAAATTGTCCCGTTCCTATTTTTGCCACCATGTTTGTGAAGTCCGGACACGAGGTCTTTGCCTGGGCTTTGAGGCAATATCTAGAACCTGGCCAGGTAGTGGCGGTAGGAGGCATTCCCGCTATTATACCCGCACTTAAGGTCCGGGAGTATATGTGTAAAATTCCTGGGTGGCCGTGGACATGTGTCTTAGATGAGGAACAAGATCCCACGTCCACATGGAAAACCATTCTGTTTGTTGTAACCCACACTGAGGATATATGCCTGGCAGAGGCACCGTCCGCACTGTTCATGCCCGGAGGCCACTCAGAAGGGTACCCCCTAGTCTACGCAGACCAAGCAAAAGGGCGTCTCCCGCCAAATCAGGAGAGCGCACGTGCTGCTGACTGCAAGCCTGCACAGAAAGATGTCGCAACATTCTGTCCGGGTTTGGTGCGAAAATCAGAGTCCCTCCCCTGTGATGTGAGTGACTCAGAGCAGAGCCAAAACCACTCCCTTGTAGAAAGTGCCCTTCCTTCAGATTCCACCAGGGGGAGCAAGCACGGTTATCTTCAACCATACGTTGACGCCGTAATAGATTCTTTGCTCTCTGAGGATGAAGCTGTGATAGACTCTTTGATCTCTGAGGATGAGGATGAGATAGACTGTCAGGGGATACACCCTAATGTGTATGTGCCCTGGCGAGCGCCAGGAATAGAACTCCTTATGCTAATGTGCCCCTGTTTGCAAGAAGCCTATGTCGACGGAGCCGACATGTCCCAGTTACCGCTAGACTTCAAGATGACTGAGGTAGGCGGAGAACCGGGTGTACAGTGCTTTAGTCCCACCTGTGACTGTCATAGAGGCGCACTGGCGTGGGAACCTAAATGTGATTGCTGCGGTGCAATTTTCTTGATGCCTATTGTACCACAGCCTACAGGGTCAGCTAAGGAGCCAAGTGAACCCTTGGCGGAGAAGAGCGTGACCGCAGTGGAGGTACCGGAGCACGCCAGCTTCGTACCAACAACCACTGGCTGTAGCGCAGCAGAATCCGGTGACTCCCTTGCGGAGGATCCTGTCGTGATATCCTCCGGGGAAGAGGTTGAAGTCCCATCGGTGGCGATGCGCCTACCGGCGAACCACCCCAGCGGTGATACAGAGGAGACAGAGGAATCACAGGGTAAGGTGTCTATACCCCCGTCTTCCTTTAGTGAAATCATCGAACCAACTATTTCGGCGGATACAGAGCCTGCTGTGGGCCCGTGTGCCCTAGAGGAGGTGTATCCAGATGTTGCGGACCCTGCTGTGGGCCCGTGTGCCCTACAACGACCCATCCGGTCTACTACGATGGTACCATCGGTCCTAGAATGGGGACCAGTACCTACAGACAACAAGGGTGAGTCGACTGCCCCAGGGGTGTCGGGGGTGAGCCTCCAGGTGACCGCGGAGCACGATGGCTCCTTAAGTCTGGTCGCCCGGGCGAAGGGCTCCCCTCTGCATCGCGTCCTGGTGGAGGTGTCCTCATTAGAAGGTAGCTGTCCAGAGAAGAGAGTGGACCAGTGTCTACCGCCGATCCTTCCGGAAGAAGGGAAGCCCATCGTCAGCCAGCCGAGTGGTAAGGAACCCCCTTGTTCCCCACAGACTCCGATGGAGGTGGCCGTGAAGAAGGCCAAAGCTACGGTCCCTGAGCGGAGTGTGAGCCCGTGCGCTCCGACACAAGTGGTCCCAGGACTGGGATCCAACGCTCCCGAAGTTCGAGTCAGTGAGTGGACTGTCCCAGAAAAGTTGGGGACAGGTCCCGATACCACCAAGGTGGGAACTGACAGCGTCCCCGAGGACCTGTTGGCCACCGTGAATCACCGCAGGGGTAAGGTGTCTACTCTTTCCCCCCTGCCAGGTGAAACCGAGACATTGTCCAGTGCTCGCTTCTCAGTGGAAGCCTCGCAAAAATATGGGGACAAAGACTGTGTGGAGAGAGATTCAGGGAAAGCTGCCTCCTTTAAGCTCAAAAAGGAGCGCCCCATTCCTCAGGTAGTGGACCGCGGGAAAGGTCCTGGTCTCCTGGTCTACCGCATCCCTGCCGCGGATGACCGGGTAAAGGTCTGCTTCAGAGACACTGTGCTACTCCTTCCACCAGGGGGAGGAAGTAGCGAAGAGCCAGTAACTGTCGCTTCAGAGTGTGCTCTCCAAGAACTTTTTCTGGGGGAGGCTCACGGACGCAAAAGTGAGGTACCCCCACATGATCAGTCAGGGGCACCCCACAAATGGTCTCAGCTGGTCTCGGTTACTGGGGGTGATGTTTCATGTAACCTGATGTGTAAAGTCGACCTGTTAAGTGTACCGGTTATACCATGCAATTTTTCATTGTGTAAAATTGTGTCAAGTAATGTCGTTCTCCAAGCGAGGGCGTTGGATGTTTCACCAGGGGGAGAGTGTAGCCATGTCTCCCCAGCCTGTCAGCACCCCCCTCACCTTACTGACGATCGCGGGTGCATCCGAGTCAAATGGCGGCACCGCGCGGCGATCTCAGGGGTGAGGGCGGTCAGGCCCCGGCTCGGGGGTTGCCAGGGACGCGTGCGGCCGGTTGCCAAGGCCGCACGCGCGTCTCAGGGCTCCCGGCGCTCTCAGAGCCGGGTTGTAAGGGCGCCGCCATGTTGCACCGGTTCGCGCACGCGGCCCCAATGTAAGTACAGCCTCCACGGGACTACAATTCCCATGAGGCTTAGGGCCAAGCACATCAGGTGCTTCATAGGAGCCAATATGGCTGCAGGACTGCCAGGAGAGCAAGTGGATACATTTCGCGGGCAAAAGAGCACACTAGTCAGTCAGAGACCGGAGCAGCCCAGGGAAGGAGGTAGGGTACAGGAGTCGGGGACTCCCTGTACTAGGCCAGTACCCCCAGGGCCAGAGATAGCTCAGCTCCCCAGTAAGGTGAGTGTTGCCAGGGGCAGCCCTCAGGTTAGGGACCCTGCCACTTACATTAGTGGGAGCTGGAAAAGGCAGGTTACAAAGAGTTGGATTCAGGGAGCTGTGAGGGAAGGAAGGGTGCGGGGAGCGAGTGCAGCTCCTGTCCCACATAGGTACTCAAACCCCAGGTAGGCTCCAACTCCCCACTAGTTGGGTGCGTAAGTGCTTAGGGAGGCCCAAGATAGGGACGCTGCCCTTAGCATAGAGTGCTGCACTGTCAGAGTCACAGCGGGCATTGCTGTGAGGTCTGACAGGCAGGCACCTTGTATAGCAGCACGTTGGCTGTTAGAGTTAGTGAGGCTTAGGGATGTGGGTAGTTAGGGGAGTGGGACAGGTCCTAACCCTTTAGGCCCATAGGAGTATCCCAAGCCATCACAGGTTGCTGTATTATAGGGACGGCCTATAGTGCAGCACGTGCCCCTTATGTAGGTAGGGACACAGAGAAGTATTGCTGTTCCCGTGAAGCGGTTGGACCCACGTTGGGGTCCACATAGACTGTTCCGGAGTGGGACCGCTCTAGCGGTCCACGTACAAGGAGGCGGTTGGAGGATCAGGAGGAGGCATCGCCCGACTGATCCTTTGAGAAGTTTGTTGCTGACCCGAGCACCGGAGTGCTCGGCAGGTATTATACCATCATATGTGCACCAACAGGCCTAGAGGTTCTTAGTGACTGCGCAGTCACCCATTGACTATCCCTGTAGGAGTACGGGACATTGGGTGGGGTTCTTGGGACACTGGGTGGGATCACCTAGTGTTGGGGAATCGTCCTGCGAGACGTCACTGTTAGTGTCTCCTCGTGAGAGGGACACAGGTTATTATTATTTGTTAGTAAAGTCATTAGTTATATAATCACTGTGTGTGTGGTTTCTGAGTGGGTTCCTATGTAGGGTCATTCTACATTTCCATAGAATCCTACATAGGTGGAGGCGCTGAAAGAAGATACGTTCCAGAGGATTCACCCCAGGCTCTCACTAGCGGAGGCTCAGACCTCTTGTGAGCCTGCAGGTATACGCACCACACCGGTAACACCGCATGTTCTACTCACCCACACTATATATGCGATTGGGTGGGGTGGAATACCCGTTACACATACCTTTACTGATTGGCTCCCTGATGGAGGCAGCCATCTTGGAGTAAGTGTCTGGAACCAGGGAGTCTCCCAGTATATGAAATATGCTTCTTCACCAAGTGCTAAGAAGAGCAATGTAGTATCGGACTGTTGCAGTGTTATGCATTCATGATATCACTCAATTTGACAATGTATGAAAATGTAAAGAGATTGTAAACTTGTTATATAATGTAAGGCTTGTGGGCCCAGGTGGCAGCATCTAGAAAGTTCTCTAAACATGATCATCTATATACAGAGGAAGTGGATAAACATTTAAACAACCAAAAGTGAATAAAGAAAACTGCTTCTGTCAAAACACCCCCCAGCAGTTGGGTGTTTGGTGATATATAAAATAAATAAACAGACAAGCAGCAATGCAATATTTGCTACTTTTTTCCTGCAACATTATTGTGAATACGGCAGATTTCACAAGATATTCGCCAAGCATTAAAAGTTAATATGCATTTAAATGTTGCTCAATTTTCACACATTTTCATAATGACTTTTTTTTAAAACTTCAAAACATTTGCTTAATGCAGATACACGGGGCACACACATCAAGTGTGATCGCTCACTAAATTGTTAAAATATAATTATGTTGGCAAAGGAGGGTGCTGGGAAGGTGGCATGGTGGGGACCAGTAGGGACCATTGTCGATGTGACCGTGGTGGCAAAAGAAAAAGATTTTAATGAGTGAGAGTGGAACCCCAGAGAAAAGCCTACAAACTCATACAACAAAATAACAGCAGTTTGTTACGCGGTGCTGCCTGTAGGAGAGAAACAGATGCCGTCTCCCGGCGTGCGGGAGAATCGAACACTTGCTGGAATTCAGCCTTAAATGCCGGGTAATCCTGGGTACGGTCAGAACGTCGCTCCCAGACCGGGGAAGCCCAAGCCAGGGCGCTGCCCGTTAGAAGATTATAAATGTAGGCTACCTTCTTACGTCCAGTATCGAAGAGATAGGGGGCCATTTCAAACTGCACCTCACACTGATTGAGGAAACCCCTACATTCTTGCGGTTCGCCTGCGTAAGGCTTGGGGGCGGCATTTTTACGTCAGAGCTGCTAACTGCGCTTGCGGGCTTGGGATTAACAGCAGGAGAGGAAGCGGCAGGTACTCGGGCCGAGAGTACGGTGACCTGACGTGTAAGTGCCACAATTTGATCCGCCATGGCCTGGTTTTGCTGAAGCAGATCAGAGAGAAACTGCCTTACTTCAGTCTGGTCTGGGTCTTGTGGGCTCGACATAATGTTACACCGGTGCTGCCCGCAGACCAGACCCATCCCATGTGCTGAAGGGGGAGGTAGGAATACACACACCCGCAGCAAAAGGAGCGTGTCCGGAGTGTGGTATTAAGCGTTGCCAGGCCAGATGTAAGTAACGTAGACAATACTTGCCGGTACCGGGTATGGGAGTAGAATAGTGATTGCCTTGCCGAGCGTTGGAGGAGGACCCGCGCCTGCCACTGAGAAGGAGGGGGAGCGGCCGAGAGGAGGGACCCTGTGGCGACGGAGGAGCTGACGGCCTGTGGAGGCAGGTGAGCGGAGGTTGCGCTGCGCACCCTGAGTCTCCCTGAGGGTAGTCTGTGTGTTGCGCGGATGGCGCTGAGAAACAAGATTCCTAACACAGTTGTACTCAATCCCAAGCGGTCTTTTTGTACAGTATATACAGAAGTAAAACTGAAAGGGAAGTTTTACCAAAATTATCATCAGGTCAGACTTGGGAGGAGAAGGAGATCACCAACACCAGGGTGGAACAGGCTGTCAAGAAATAACTACATGTTGCTGGCATAAGAGTAGCCATCGGTGCTAAACTAACCACACATGTTCTCACTAATGTGAATGAGAGGGTATAGGTGGACACTGAGAATTAGTATTTTTCTGAATCTGGCCAGGCTTCGAGCTCTGGGTGTGCAAGAGCACCAGCATAGCTACTTGTGAGGGAAGAGTCATGGTCAGAGACAGATTCCTCCTCCTCAGCAAAACATACAGAGAAGCTGGATGCTGCTGAATGGGCTCTGGCTCGGAGGAAGAGGTGGAGGGACGGATTGAAGTAGAGATGGAGAAGGCAGATGAAGTTAATGATAATGATGTTGATGAGCATGGTGTTGATTCTGTGTGTGGTGCACAAACTGCTCAAGCAGACGGTAGTAGTGGAGGAGGTGATGGAGAAGATGATGTGATCCTTGGTACTACAATAACTGTTAGCGGTGTTGGTGGCAGCAGCAGTGAAGAAGGTAATGATGATCATAACAGTCAACAATCACTCTGTGAGCAGCAGGCAGCCACGGCTACCACAATTAAGAGTATTTGTTTTGTGTGATTACTGCCACGGCTGCAGGATCTAGTGAGAGAAATTGAGAAAGTAAAGCTAAGCTGTAAGAAGCTTAAAACTGGAAGAGAACCAACAATAGTGCTGATTTGCACATATTTGACCTTCAATATAGTACACAATGTAAATTTCTGCATGCATATACAATAACAAAAAAACCCTGTAAACACTGACTCTTCATCAATAAAATTAAATTAAAAAAAGACCTACATTGCACATAAGCGAGCCCAATATTGCGTAAAAAGGCAAAGTGTCAGATTTCTTTTGAAATGGGAGTAGAAAGAAGGGTAGCAGGTCGCCATTTGTGGTCAGGGCCCAGGGTAGGCAGTAGACATGGCTGACAGGCTGAAAGAGACTTTGTTTGATGAGAGCAAGAGAGAAGGGAGTGAGAAATTGTACAGCATATACATTACGTACGCTGACAGTTTACCCCAATAAACACCACTCCAGAATACTGTTTGGCAGACAAAAACAACGTGTTCTATACTAGTACTAAGGGAGAGAGAGAGCATAAGAGTGAGAGGTAAGCTGACAGTTTAGTTACTAACCCCCAAGACAAAACACCACTTCTCCAGTACATTATTTCCATACATACTACATCGATGTGTACTTTTACTAGTGAGAGAGGGAGAGATAAACCCTATGGGCCGGAAACATCATGATTCTGTAGCCTAAAAATGCGGTATTAGTGCCAAAAAAGTGCCTTATTTTTATCATGCAATACATCAACGTTGCACCGCCAAAAATAAAGTACTTTCTATCGGATCCTTTACAAGTATCAGATCCGAAAAAAACCAGGCATAATACCACATTTTTTAGGTAAAAACTGCCGTACATCAAGTTCCGATATCAATTTCCAGCAGAAATCCCGCAAATATTTTATCACCTAGTCCAGGCTGGCGTTAGCCTTGTCTTTCCTATGTATATAATGGGCAATATCCTGACCATTATGTGCATAGGCCAGATAAGCTAAACCAAACTGAAATAGATGCTAAAATAGTCATTACAAAAAAATTACAGTACATATTAACCCCTTAGAAGCCCACGGGTCAACTAGTCATGGCTTACCATGACTTGATGACCACCAAGGGCTACAAAGTGGTTAATATAAACATAAAACTATACTACATACCCTCCTTGCCCACCTTAGTGCCTAGTAAATCATTGCCATGTAATGCTTTACTAACCACTATGGTAATTAAAGGGTTAATCTCCCCCCCCCCCCAGGAGGCCTAACTGCCTACCTCCTACCATCCCCCACCCCCAACAAACATACTCCCCCAGCTAGACTAATATCCATATTAGCCAACTGTGGCTAATAGTGGTTTTGGGCATTAACAAAAAATATATATACTTTTAAAAAGAACAAAAAAGAACATCCAAAATACTTTTCAAACTTAAAATAAAATTGATTGTCACTGATGGGGGGCCTAGATAGCCACATTGGCAATCAATGGTGAGCTTTAATACAAAAACATACTTTTAATAATATTAAAATACACGAATAACCCCCCTTTATTTCCTTAGTGGCTAACCGCTAGGGTAATGAAAGGGGTTAATCCCGACCAGCCACCGACCCTGGAGGTCCAACAACCCTCCCCGGGGCAACATTTTGGAGAACAAAAGAAGAAAAGAAAGAAGAAATTAAGAAAGAAGAACTATTCACTGAATGCTAGTTTTCTATCAGCAATGAATCTATTGCTTCGGGTCAAATTGAGGATCTATCACCCCCTTAATCCAGGATGCAATCGGGCAAGGATGATTTTTATGGTGGTTTTTGTGTTTATATTGTTCTTGGCCATCGGGCACAGATTATTTTGTGTTTTTTTTTTATGGTTGGGCATCGGCCCTTTATTGGATTTTGCAGTGGCTGCCCCTGATGATGAGGAGGATGGCCTTCATCCTAGCAGCGGTAAGTAACACTTATTTATTTAGGATGTTCATTGATTGGCAATGTGCCTATCTAGGTCCCTGTGGAGGGCTTAGGTAGGCACAGTGCCAATAAATGGATTTAATGGTTTAGCATTTCTAATGTTATTATTTATTGTAAAGTATATTTTGTTTAATGTTTATTTTTATGCTTCTCAATGGGCAAATGTCCTATTTGTCATATTGTCATATTTGCCTTAGGACTATTACCCATTATTGTGGTGGGAGGAGGACTCTTGTTGGGGGTAAGGGTGGTGCATGATGGGGGTAGATGCCCCGTGGAGGGTGGTTCGGGAGTGGCGGGATGGGGTTAACCCCTTCATTACCAAAGCAGTTAGCCACTAAGGCAGTGAAAGGGGATTATTAATGTATTTTAATATTGTTAATGTATTTTTTTTTATAACAGCTGACCATTGATTGCCACAGTGGATATCTAGGCTCCCCAGTAAGAGGGCCTAGTTATCCACAATGACAATAAATGGTTTTATGTTTAAAATGTATTTTGAATGTTCTTTATTTATTTATTTTAAACGTGTATATTTTTTTGTTAAATGTCCCAAAACATTATTAGCCACATTTCGCTAATGGGGATGTTGGGCATTAGTCTAGAGGGGGTATGTTTGTTGTGAGTGTGGGGGTAAGGACTAGTTGCTCTGGGAATGGCGGCCTGAACAGGTTAACCCTTTCATTACAGAAGCAGTTAGTGAAGCATTGCATAGTATTGCTTCAGTACCTACTAAGGGAAGCAAACGGCAGTATATAGGGTTTTTTGTTTTTTTAAATGTATGTAACATCCTCCCCCCCCAAGGAAGATTTGCATCCAACGGGTGTTATGGTACTATCCTGCAGGCTTACAAAAGGCCTGAGCCTCCGCTTATAGGGAGCTTGGGGGTGCCTAGTGCAGCGCCTCTACTCATGGGAATCCCAGCGTAGATGGGATGACTCCTCATGAGAACATATGTAGGTGTAGCCCATGTACCCCCACCCAATCACATATCGGGTACCCTAGGGTGTCTCAAGGTCTGGCTACATGTCTCTGTGTGGTGCATACCTGCTGGCAACAGGAGGGCCTGAGTCTCCCGCGATGACATGGGGACAACAGGACAGGTTTCTGGGGTGAATGCTTTCATTCTCCTTCTAATGGTGCAGCGCCTCCATCTGCAGTAAGCCCCAGGGATACGGGGTGGAATCCCTACCACAGAATCCCCTCCCAGGGATGAGAGATTCCAGTCTCCACACAAGTCTCTTTCTAATAGCAGCAGCTCTTTATTTGTCTCTTTAGTCAGTGGTATACAGACAGGTATTGCATCAGAACCAGCAGCAGCTGTACTCCTGTAGGATGTCCCTGCCTCCACTCTGGGTCTCAGGGGCACCCAGATTGGGGCTAGCTCTTCCCTTACCTCATAGGCAGGGTAAGAGGTATTTGGTCCACCTAACTATCTGTTATTCTCATCAGGCTCTAACCTGATCCTTCACTCTGTTAACTCACTAGCTAGACTACTCTCTTTATTCACTTAGTACTCTCTTAGACTAACTCTAAATAGGAAGTGCACTGCTCTTTATGATTTCACCTGGCACCGCCCCTGTGTCTCTTGATTGGACACAGGGTCAGGTGACCTACCTTCACCATTTCAGAGCAAGTGCATGAAGTGGGGCAAACCCATGATAACTCCTGGCAGACCTGCCCTTAACAGGTATTACTGCACAGGAGGAGGATAGAAATATAGCCCATAATCTTACCAGGGCTACATTCTCCCTCAGGTGGAATCCAATGTTCCCCACTTGGACCTAATTTGCTGGGCCATCCTGCAGGTGAACAACCTGTGAACATACAAACATTGCAGTTAATACATTGTATACACAGCTGTAACACCCAAATGGTGACATAACAGCGGGAAACTCCCAACATGGAGAACCCATAACTCAGTAATAATGGCGGGGATCAGGCTTCCTTATGTCCCGTCCATTATTATCCACAATCTTAACAAAGAAAGGTTGAATGGGCCCTTTCTCCAGCCTGTACACTATTTTATGCATGAATATGTTGCTGCCTGTACTCCAACTCTCATTAAGTAACATATCTTGTCTTCCTTCAGATAAGAAGAGGTACCAAACTTAATTCGTAAGTACTCAATGACTGCATCTCTGAGCCAGGTGTCTCTCTGATCCTCAATCTCCTGCATGATTGGCTCTGGTACATACGGGAACTCATACCCATGAGACTGTCTATATCTCGCCACTATGGCTCTATCTGCTCGGCTTAATTTAGTAAGTTTCCGGTTCCCAGCCTTTCCTGGCAGTACCCAGTACTTAGGCTCCTCAGGCGCAATGTCATCATATAAAATGGATGAACCTTTGGGTGTTATTACCTTCTGCATAATCTCTCTCCATCGATTATCTAGTTCGTCAGCAACCTCCTGTGGAGAATATGTGCCTACATCCCATCAGTGAGCTACTATGTCTTTCTTTATTAGCACAAACCTGGTACGTCCATCCCTTCATCATACCTTGTGAATAACGGTGCCACCATTTATCTCGGTGTTCATATGAGGATGACACACTCATACATTCCTCTGACTGAGCTCTCGAGTACACACCAGATGTCTCTGTCTCAGTAGAGTGCGAGCCTTTACGCCTCCCTCTAATGACATTCTTGTATATTGTGGGATTCATCTTGGGTACCTTAGGACTTACAGGACCCACTTGTGCAGAAGAATGGGACCCTCGGGCCCTTCCTCTAGGTACAGGGTTAAACACAGTGGGGTTAGGTACAGGTATAACACTTGACATTGGTATCTCCCCATCAGAACCCTCATCACTCGAAACCCAATCCCGCCAATCAGTAGAAAACTTGGGCGTCTTAGTCGGCTTACTCCCACTAGGACCCGGTGGCATAGAACGTGACGGAGCAGGGGCAGTGGCCGGGGCAATGGCACAAGGGGCGGTGACCATAGGATCGCCATAGTCCATCACAGTGTCTCTTAGTCGGGCGATGCCACAACCGGTAGGTGCTCGCTTACTGTCTCTGGCTGGAGCGTGCCTGGCTCCTCGCTTAGTCACTTGTGCCTTAAATTTCTCAAACTCCTCCTCTAGCCCGGCTCTCTTCAGCGAGGTGATTAAGGCTTCCGGGTCTCTGCTCCATGTCGACCTGGAAGGGATGTAATCGTTGGTCATCACGGAGTCTCCATCCGCCTCTTGGTCCTGCACCATAAGTGCGTCGATCACCGGAAGGGGCGGCGGTGGGCCGTCAGGATCGCGGACGAGCAGGTAGACCTCAAGCCTCTCTCTCTCCACAGGTTCTTCCTTCACCTGGCGGGAGTAAGGGGGTGGTGGAGTCATCTTACCGCTCCTCTGCCTTGCGATGCTCTGCGGTTCCTCCGGAGCCGTCTCGGGTCCCATCTCCGCCACACTGGGAGTCGCCGTGGGACTTCTACGCGTTTCAGGCCGTACCAGCGCTCACCGTTGGGGAGTCTCCAAACTCATCTGCTCCGTCTCTGGGGTAAGTGGCCTCTGTCTTTCACAGCTGGGGTGGTCCGCCGGCTGGCGCATCACCACCGATGACAGGCTGTCTCTTTCATCGTCCGATGAGGATGGCAATGGTTCCTCCGCTGGGGAGCCATATCTGGTCCTTGCTGAACCGTCAGTGGGTATAGGTACGAAACGGGCCCGCTCCGGTAGCTCAACTGCGGTCGCTCTCTTCTCCGTCGGAGCGCATCTTAGTGGCTGTGCCTGGGTCTCTACCGCAGGGGTGATATATGGGACCAGGGCAGCCTTCGCATCCGCCTCCTCCACTTCGATCAGCGTCGCTGGAGAGGCCTCTTGCGGGGTCACTATAACAGGGTATGGCTCGGTAGGCCAGAGGTAGAAAACGCCACACTGTTGGCACCGTGCTGTAGTACTTGGGGCCGGTCCTGGTAACCTGCATTGGATGCACAGGCACCGTAGATACTCACGGCCATCAACCTTCACAACCAGGAAGCCTCCTGGAAGCTGATAATTGTTCATGCTTAAGTCAGCCATCTTTTGCCCAGGGGTTGATTCAATCAGCTTGCTTGTTCGACAAGTAGCTCCTTCTCTGTCACCAGTCAAGCAAGAGTGAGGTTCCTCAGTCTCACTTCCTGTCCCTCCTTCCGCTGGGGAGGGCCGTTGTGATTGGTTCTCGGTGTGCCCCCTCCCTCTGGTGGATGGTAGAGGCGGGGCACTCTTTCTCTTTGGGTGACGTGGGCTCGTTCCTTGACCAGTCACTGCACAGGTGGGCGCGGCTACAGCTTTTGCACCGCTCCCTTCTTTTAGCTGGGGTTCTGGTTTTGGCGCCAAACCCTTGCACATTTCCCTCCACATTTCTCACACAGCCTGCTTGCATGCAGCACATGCACGATCTAGGCTTGGCGGGAGTCGCCATTTTTGATCGGCTGCAACACGCGTTGCAGTGAATGGCGCCGCAGTCGCCATTTTAACCTCCTCCATGCCCCGTAGAGTACATGTACACATCGCCGCCATCTTTAGTGAGCCCTCTAAGCCCACGATAGCGCTACTCTCAGTGTCTGAAGTGCAACTCGTTCCTAGGCACTTACTACTCTCAATGGTGCTCTAACCAGTGAATAAAATGCATGGCATACTCCAGGCTAGGCAGAACTCTCTCCTTGTACACTGCACTCGCTGACGGTTCATTACAAGCACTCTGCGGTGTGTTTTCTGGATACTGGCTAGTGTACTGGGACTTCCAGCAGTACTTGGCGTCAACCTACTTTTGGCCACTCATAGTGCAGACCCTATGCTGAAGTTCTTATCCCAAGTTAACCAGGCTACCCCCACAGGAATCCTAACTATCTGCCTCAAGGTGACTAGGACAGCTATAGTCAAGTGTACCCAAATTTACATCACCCTCTTAGGGCACCTAGGGTGTACTGTGCGAGAGAACAGTCCCTCCTGACTACCCCTAGTCTCCAAAAATGCCCATCTTTCTGCAGCACTTGCTCTGAAAGTGTACATATTACTTTCAGCTCTGCTTTGCTGAAAACCTGTCCTGATTCTCTCAGCAGCGCCTCCAATTGTAGCCCATGTACCCCCACCAAATCGCATATTGGGTACCCTAGGGTGTTTCAAGGTCTGGCTACATGTCTCTGTGTGGTGCATACCTGCTGGCAACAGGAGGGCCTGAGTCTCCCACGATGACATGGGGGACAACAGGACAGGTTTCTGGGGTGGATGCCTTCGTTCTCCTTCGAATGGTGCAGCGCCTCCATCTGTAGTAAGCCCCAGGGATACGGGGTGGAATCCCTACCACAGAATCCCCTCCCAGGGATGAGAGATTCCAGTCTCCACACAAGTCTCTTTCTAATAGCAGCAGCTCTTCATTTGTCCCTTTAGTCAGTGGTATACAGACAGGTATTGCATCAGAACCAGCAGCCAGCTGTACTCCTGTAGGATGTCCCTGCCTCCAATCTGGGTCTCAGGGGCACCCAGATTGGGGATAGCTCTTCCCTTACCCCATAGGCAGGGTAAGAGGTATTTGGTCCACCTAACTATCTGCTATTCTCATCAGGCTCTTACCGCAGGGTGTGCAACCCTGTCGCCACTCGCCACATGTGGCGAATTTGCAGTGAAACTGTGGCGAATAGAGCCGCTGGGACTCTCTGTATGGCCCCCTCACCCCCCCTCCCTCTTCCCTTGGTAGGGAAGGAGCGCGCTCCAGCGGTGTGATGCACTCTCCCCCTCCCTCCTTATTGCACAGGCAGCCACAGGAAAGGAGAAGCAGCAGCCGTAGCACAGAGAGGAAGCTCTCTCTCCTCCTCTCAACACCCCCTCCTTCTTACTGCACGGGCAGACTCAGACACAGGAGAAGCAGCACAGAGAGGAAGCTATACTCCTCTTCCCCCCACCCCCCTGCTTAAAGCACCGGCAGACAGACACAGGAGAAGCAGCCCTCCTCCTCTTCCCCCCACCCCCCCTGCTTAAAGCACCGGCAGACAGACACAGGAGAAGCAGCATTGAGAGGAAGCTCTCCTCCTCTTCTCCCCACCCCCACCCCACCCCCCCTGCTTAAAGCACCGGCAGACAGACACAGGAAAAGCAGCACTGAGAGGAAGCTCTCTCTCCTCTCTCCCCCCCCTTCTTCTTACTGCACTGGCAGCCACAGGGACAGAAGAAGCAGCACTGAGAAGCATGCTCCCAGACCAACCCCTCTCAGGCTGCCCAGATCTCCCCCCTCCCCCCCAGGCTGCCCTGACCCTCTCTTCTCGCGCTGCCCTGACCCTCCCTTCTCGCGCTGCCCTGACCCTCCCTTCTCGCGCTGCCCTGACCCTCCCTTCTCACTCTGCCCTGACCCTCCCTTCTTGCGCTGCCCTGACCCTCCCTTCTCGCTCTGCCCTGACCCTCCCTTCTCGCTCTGCCCTGACCCTCCCTTCTCGTTCTGCCCTGACCCTCCCTTCTCATTGTGCCCTGACCCTCCCTTCTCGCTCTGCCCTGACCCAGCCTCTCGCGCTGCCCTGACCCTCCCCTCTCATGCTGCCCTGACCCTCCCCTCTCGCGCTGCCCTGACCCTCCCCTCTTGCGCTGCCCAGACCACCCCCCCCACAGCTGCACCAAGCCTGCCCACACCGGCACCCACCCTGCCCCCCACTGCTGCTGCAGAGTTACCCCCTCCCGTCAACACAGTTCCCCTGCCCAAGCCCCACGTTACGCACCCTCCTATGCGCCCTACGCATAGGACGGGGGGGGGGAGGGTGCTTGATGATGAGGGGGACTGCTGAAAGGGACTGAGGGAGATCAAGGGTGCTGGGGGGGAGATGATGATGATGGGGGGGTTAAATGAGATGTGATGAGGGGGGGTTAAATGAGATGATGATGGGGTGAGGTGATGATGATGAGGGTAGTGGTGGTGGCATGAGAGGAGGATGAAGAGGGGGGTGAGTGGAGGAGGGGGACAAGGGGGTGAGAGGATTAGCGGGGTTGCAGTCGGAGAATTTATAAACTTGTTCAAACAGTGTGTGGTTTTTAAAATTTTCGCATGTGCAACATAATACCTCAATTTTTACATGGTGTGGCTATTTTCAATTCTAATTCGCCACACCTGTGGCTACGTTGAAAAATAGGTTGCCCACCCCTGCTCTAACCTGATCCTTCACTCTGTTAACACACACTCACTAGCTAGACTAACTCTCTTGATTCACTTAGGACTCTCTTAGACTAACTCTAAATAGGAAGTGCACTGCTCTTTATAATTTCAGCAGGCACCGCCCCTGTGTCTGTTGATTGGACACATGGTCAGGTGACCTACCTTCACCATTTCAGAGCAAGTGCTTGAAGTGGGTTAAACCCATGATAACTCTTTACCAGCAGGGTCCCACCAATTGCACATTCAAAATACAGTACAGTCACAGAATAATATAATCCATTCCTCCTATCACAGGGAGCAATTACACCCCTAATGATCCTGGCCCTATCCCTTTGGCACCTTACCACACCAGATGTCTGGCAAGGCAATCCCCAAATATATGTGTTAGGGCTGCGCTACCCTCCCCTGTATATTGGTGGTGCACGTGGGTACCTTCCTGGTTACATTTATATAACCAGGGAATCCTTCTCAGAAGCGGAGCCACATCAGTGATCCCACGATGCAGGGCCTCCCAACAATATCCCTTCTCTCCTTACTTCCGGCAGTCGCGTGGTCGTTCATTCAGGCCTGGGGAATTCTCCCTTGCACTCCGGCCCGCTCTGCTGCTCCGCTGGCAATCGGGCTAACATGCAAGTCCCTGATGTATAGTAGTCCTTATTATATTCTGCTACGGTGGCTCAGGGAACTAGCTGGGGCCTACGGGGTTTCTCTGGCCTATTCCTAGGCAGCCTGACTTGACAACCTTCCCCTCTGCAGTCTCAGGCAGCTCTGACCATGCGGTCTCAGTTCCCTAGGATATCCTGTCTCACCAGAAGATATCCTATCTCTCTTTGCCGGTTTTGCAAACCCCAACATGGCTGACGCACCTCCGCAGTACCTGCCTGAAGAGCTAAACCACTCCCCCAAGAGGTGTGGAGGACTACCCTGCTACATCTATTAACCCCTTTAGTGACTGGGTATATCTTGATAGCCACAGGCATCAAATGGGTTAATGTCGTTTTCATCATAGGTTTCAGTAATACTAGATATACAGAAATTTTATCGCAAGGGGGGTGATCAAGGCATTTTTTGATAGTCGAGTTAATTCTCGTATCACGATTTTGACATAATATCGCCCAGGTAAATTATTACTGCAATGCTGATGAATACCAACTTAACATTGCGGTATTAACGCTCATAATTTTTAAAAACTGGGTGAGATATTAAATCCAGTTTAACAGAGTTTCATGTATCCGGCCCTATGTGGTTTCACATGATGTGATATAAAAACACGCTAATTTTATTTTAGACGGTATCCTTTATATTTTGAGGAACAATTATTTTTGGTTTCAGGATACTTTTTATTTGCAAAAGCGTGGAAACGCCATGGGTACCAAATTTGCACCCAGTTATGCTCATTTATTGCGCACAACGCCAAATAGTGAAGCAAGTAATGCTATATATTAGTAATTACAGGGTAATAAATCTGCGTACATCAAAACAGTGGAATAGGTGCATTTAGTGTGTTTCACACAAGTTACTACTCAGCAACTGTTGTCAGAAGAGTCTGCAGCTTGCTTCTCTCAGCGGGGGCGCTACGTTGGTTCAGGAGCAGGATTAATGTCCAAAACCCCTCATCCCGCAGTACATCGCTCCCAAGGGGATTTCCCTTTACAGCAACCACGCTCCGTTGCAGGTATTGGTGCTTGGTGGGACCACTCGCGCTTCCAAGCCGTCTGGTGCAGCTCGTGTGGCTCAGCGAGCAGATCCACTGTACGGGGGTAAGACCTCAGCTCTGCAAGGGTACACTCGGCATGCCACGTTGTCGCTCCGTCACGGGATACTGCGTGATGACGTCACAGTCTCCGCAGCAGCGAGGGAACCGGCAGGGAGGCAGTCAAAGTCTCTCAAAGTTTATTCCAGCATGCTTTTAATTATTTATGCTAGGTTTAGTTTATGTTTATAAAATCTTTTTATTATGTATGTAGTTAATAAAGTTGTTGTTTAAAAAGTAATGATTTAATCTTCCCTATCACTTTAACCATTACCCAGTCTAGATGATTGGTCCATTTTTAATTGTTTGACCAATGAGACATCTTTGTTAGGTACTTAAGACCTCTGGGTAATGGCTAAATTATTCCCTGAAGAAGTAGTTTATTCTACGAAACATGTTGGATGATTTTTATCTAGTGCCTTAATATTGCCATTGCCTCCTTTGGCTTCACCCTGCTAGTATTACTCCCAGTGGTAATTTTGGGCACATGAGAGACTTTGAGAGACTTTGAGAGACTTTGACTGCCTCCCTGCCGGTTCCCTCGCTGCTGCGGAGACTGTGACGTCATCACGCAGTATCCCGTGACGGAGCGACAACGTGGCACGCCGAGTGTACCCTTGCAGAGCTGAGGTCTTACCCCCGTACAGTGGATCTGCTCGCTGAGCCACACGAGCTGCACCAGACGGCTTGGAAGCGCGAGCGGTCCCACCAAGCACCAATACCTGCAACGGAGCGTGGTTGCTGTAAAGGGAAATCCCCTTGGGAGCGATGTACTGCGGGATGAGGGGTTTTGGACATTAATCCTGCTCCTGAACCAACGTAGCGCCCCCGCTGAGAGAAGCAAGCTGCAGACTCTTCTGACAACAGTTGCTGAGTGGTAACTTGTGTGAAACACACTAAATGCACCTATTCCACTGTTTTGATGTACGCAGATTTATTACCCTGTAATTACTAATATATAGCATTACTTGCTTCACTATTTGGCGTTGTGCGCTGTTTCTTTTGTTTCCATTTCTTAGAGTATGGGGGGTGCTGAGCCACCCCCTGTGTTTATAGCAGCAGACGCCTCTACAAATACACGGTTATGTGATATAATTTCTTCATATATACACCCTCACTGTGGTTATTGTGATTTATTTCTTGGTCACTTATTTATGTGGTTTAGTCACTGTACTATATTTATATTCTAAATTTTGGGTTAGATAGTAGCGCACAGTATTTTCTCTGTTTTTTATGCTCATTTATTCATGGGAATATGGGAAGAAGACTATGTTTGGTCTATTCCCGAGCTGGGTGCAAATTTGGTCCTATGGCGGAGATTTATCGATGATATTATTTTTGTTTGGAAAGGTGAAGAATCAGGTCTCCTTAGATTTATCGAATACATTAACGATAACGATTCTAATTTAAAATTTATACATGTAATTACAGTAAATATTCTGTCAATTTACTTGATCTGACTATTTTTGTGGAAGAAGGATGTTTAAAAACCAAAACCTTCTACAAGGAGGTTGATAGTAATAATTACATCTTACCCTCCAGTTGTCACCATCCAAGCTGGTTAAGTAATGTGCCATATGGCCAATTTAGAAGAGTAAGACGTAACTGTACAGATCGTAATGTCTTTGAGGAACAATCAAAAATATTGGAGAATAGGTTTCTGGATAGAAAGTATAATCCCTGTAATTTAAAAAGTGCCCTGACCAAAGCAAGGAATTTAGATAGAGGAAATTTATTGAAAGTAGAAACAACTATTGATAAAAAATCAAATAAAAAATAAAATAAAATAAATAAAGACAAATTCAGTTTTTCATTTTTAACAAATTTTAATAAAGATTCAAACAAAATTGTAAAAATGATAATAAAACATTGGCATATTGTCCGAAATGATACAATATTAGGTGATGTGGTTCCGGAAGTGCCAATGGTTATATTCAGGAAGGCCAATAGTTTAAAGAACCAATTAGCCCCAAGCTCGTTGCCTAAAATAAAAGAAAAGGGAGAAAATAGTTGGTTACCTGTAATTAAAGGTTTTTTTGGATGTACAATATGTAAGGCCTGCAAGTATAGGACAACCGACAAATTTACATTTACTTCTCATGTGACAGAAGAAAAATATTATATAAAACAACATGTCACATGTAGAACTGATTATGTAATTTATATGATCACATGTCCCTGTGGACTTCAATATATTGGCAAAACTTCCAGAGATGTACGAATCAGAATCTTAGAACATTTAGGAAATATTAGGAGAGGATTAACCACACACCTTTTGTCTGAACATTTTATTAAGTACCATCAAGGGAACACCATGGGACTGACTTTTACGGTTTTGGAAAAAGTATCACCCCATTGGAGGGGAGGAGATCATAATGTTCAGCTAACCAAAAGAGAGACATATTGGATTTTCACATTGAAAACCCTAACTCCCAAGGGACTCAATGTGGATATCGAATTGGGAGTGTTCCTTTAAATATTTGGAAACTTGTTATAGTGTAATACTGTTATTGAGAATAATGTATTAATTGTGTTTCCTTTTGTGTTTCCCTTTCTTTTTGCCTCTGCCTCTGAGAGAAACTACAATCGCCGTGATTAAAGTTGTTACAATCACCGTGATTAAAGTTGTTTTAGTTTAAGATATAGGTTAGAAAGTTCTTGAGCCTTTTTATATATATTATATTTTTATATTAATATGTGATACTAGCATTCTTTGTTTGTCTTTATGCCGCATTAGGCAATCCTATGTATAAATTAAGATTATGTAATCCTGCCCTTTTATTTCATTTTATATTGTATTAGTGATATTAGGAAAGGGAGGATGTAGTAATGTATTTAATGCGTTATACCCACCCATTCTGTTTACATCTGTGACGTCATTACAATTAGCCAATAGGATATAAGTAAGAGGGAGGGCTTTAGTGTATATAACATCAGCCCGAGCAGCCAATAGACACTCCTGACGAAGTCGTAAGAGATAACGATGAAACGCGTTGAGTGTTCCAGCCTACCAAAAACCAAGAGAAGAAACACCAAGGACTCACTTCTACCACCAGATCCGGTGTTTCTCGGCGCACCGGAAGTGACGTAACGGGAGCCCCGGGGTGGATACCAGTGTTTCCGGGGGACCGGAGGAGAATGAGCAACCCAAGAGATCACGACCCAAGGGATATCCGTCATCCGCTATCCAGTATTGCCTACTTCGACTGTACTAAGTGTAAGCCTTCATTTGTGTATTCCCCATTAGAATTTGTTACCCTCTACACATATGGTCTCATATTGTCTTCCTTGGAGGTGGTGGCTGGTGGCTGCTGCAATCACATAGGGCGCATCCACTCCTTAAGTTGGATGACTGCTTGATTTTGATTACTTGAATGTGAGTAGTCAATTTTGACCTATTTTTGCACCCATTCACTGATAAACATTATTGCACTATGTAATGTTTTCTTCTATTTTATGGCTACGAGACAAGCTCCCCTGACCTTTTGAAAGACCTCTGCAGTCTCAGGCAGCTCTGACCATGCGGTCTCAGTTCCCCAGGATATCCTGTATCACCAGAAGATATCCTGTCTCTCTTTGCCGGTTTTGCCAACCCCAACATGGCTGACGCACCTCCGCAGTACCTGCCTGAAGAGCTAAACCGCTCCCCCAAGAGCTGTGGAGGACTACCCTGCTACATCTATTAACCCCTTTAGTGACTGGGTATATCTTGGTAGCCACAGGCATCAAATGGGTTAATGTCGTTTTTATCATAAGTTTCAGTAATACTAGATATTACTGAAATTTTATCGCAAGGGGGGGTGATTAAGGCATTTTTTGATAGTCGAGTTAATTCTCGTATCACGATTTTGACAGAATATCGCCCAGGTAAATTATTACTGCAATGCTGATGAATACCAATTTAACATTGCAGTATTAACGCTCATAATTTTTAAAAACTGGGTGAGATATTAACTCCAGTTTAACAGAGTTTCATGTATCCGGCCCTATGTGGTTTCACATGATGTGATTAAAAAAAACCAAAAAAAGGTTGTGGTTCATTAAGCAAATGCCTGGGTAAAACAATAGGTCTTAAGGTTGTTTTTAAAGATTTTCATAGAGGGGGTCTCTTGGACTGTAAGAGGCAGAGTTCCATAAAGAATAATATCTTATCATAATCATATCATTTATCAAAAGGTCATGCCAAACAAACTTTTTTTTTTTTTTGGTGGTATTTAGACCAGGGTAATTCAGTTGCAAAGGCATTTTATACGGTGCGACACAAGAGGTTAGCGTACAAAATAAAGCAAATTGGACTTTAAAAATATTTGCACCTGGATTGAAACCTAGTTGAAGGATACACAACAGAGAGTTGTAATAAATGGAACTTTTTCAGGTTGGGCTAAAGTCGTGAGTGGAGTACCTCAGGGATCGGTACTGGGACCCCTGCTTTTTAACATGTTTATTAATGACCTTGAGGTTGGCATCGAGAGCAAAGTCTCCATCTTAGCTGGTGACACTAAATTGTGTAAGGTAGTAGAATTAGAGCAGGATCTAATTTCCCTCCAGAAGGACTTGGATAGACTGGAAGCTTGGGCAGGTAAATGGCAGAACAGGTTTAATACAGATAAATGTAAGGTTATGCATTTCGGAAATAAGAATAAACAGGCAACTTTCAAATTAAATGTGGATAAATTAGATGAATCCTTGATGGAGAAGGATTTAGGAGTGCTTGTAGACAGCAAGCTTAGCAATAGTGCCCAAAGTCATGCAGTAGCTGCAAAGGCAAACAAGATATTAGCTTGCATTAAACGGGCAATGGATGGAAGGGAAGTAAACATAAGTATGCCCCTTTATAAAGCATTAGCAACACCACACCTTGAATATGTAGTACAATATTGGGCACCACTCCTTAGAAAATATATTATAGAACTGGAGAGAGTGCAGAGAAGAGCCACCAAATTAATAAAGGGGATGGACAATCTAACTTATGAGGAGAGGCTAGCTAAATTAGATTTATTTACATTAGAAAAGAGGCATCTAAGAGGGGATATGATAACTATATACAAATATATTCAGGTACAATACAAGAAGCTTTCAAAATAACTATTCATCTCAAGGGCAGTACAAACAACACCGGGTCATCCCTTAAGGGTGGAGGAAAGAAGATTTCTCCAGCAACAAAGGAAAGGGTTCTTTACAGTAAGGGCAGTTAAAATGTGGAATTCATTACCCATGGAGACTGTGATGGCAGATACAATAGATATCTTCAAAAAAAGGTTGGACATATTTTTAGAAAGGAAAGGGATATACCAAATAAGTAAACATGGGAAGGATGTTGGTCCAGGGAGTAATCTGATTGCTAATATTTGGTGTCAGGAAGGAATTTATTATTCCCCTTATGAGACATAAGGGGACAACTGGGAAAAACTGGGGTTTTGTGTTTGCCTTCCTCTGGATCAATATACTGTATATACAAATAGAGGATAAATTATCTGTCAACTAAATTTATCATAGGTTGAACTTGATGGACGCACATCTTTTTCCAACCTCATCTACTATTTAACTATGTAACTATATTACTTAAATTAAAAAAAAGGGCAGAGTAGCCGTGAACTCGAAGCACATAATGTTGTACCACAAAAATGGTAAAAAAAACAGAAATCTTCCATAAACAGAATATATATTTTTGTAATTAATTATTGTTATTTTTATTTTTAATTACAAAGAAAAAAAATGAAAAGAAAAAAAAAACTCAGGATGGTGGAGTCTCAGTAATAGAAACACTGCTCAACACAAGAAGAAGCTGTGTTCAAACCATGTCATAGGAAGAGGCCTTAGAGCAGGGGTGGATTACCTTTTTCTCAGGTGGGTCAATAAATTCTGGAGGGCCACTGTCCTCCATTTCAGTGTGAGATGGGCAAGTAAATTGTTAGAGATAAGGAAAATGCGGAGGTTTTAAATACATTCTTTGCCTCTGTATTTACCAAGGAGGAGTCAATTGCAAAAATATTGCAACAGGAGAAAACCACAACCTCAATATTAACACACAATAGGTTAACTGTGAGGATTCGTCATTCTGGCGGTTCTGTCCCCTTAACCCTTACCCGCTCGTCTGGTTCCTGTGGTACTCAAGAGAGGCAGCCTAACGGTGGTGCTCATACGCGGCGCGGGCAGTGCGCGAGTTCCGTCGTCTCCGCTTTTCCTGGGTCCAAGGTGCACTCTCTTGCCTCTGGCATTGACGCGCAACGCATGCGTGGTACGCGGTCTCCCCGGGGGTCTGCAGTCCCTGCCTCTCGTTCCCGCCCCCACCCTGACGTCAGAGCTACATGGCGCAACACTACTCCGCGCTCCTCCTCTGTCTCCGCAATTATTTTTAATATTCAGCATGGTTTTATGAAGGATAGTCGCGCCAAACAAACCTTATTAGTTTATTTGAGGAGGGAAGTAGGAATTTAGACCTGGGTGATGCAGTTGATGTTGTCTACTTAGATTTTGCAAAGCCTTTTGATATGGTGCCAGACGCAAGAGGTTAGTGTACAAAATAAAGAAAATTGGTCTGGGTAAAATGTTGAAAAGTTATGGAAGGATAGATATCAGAGAATTGTCATTAAAGGAACCTTTTCAGGTTGAGCTAAAGCGCAAGTGGAGAAAAACTGACCTTCATGTGTGCTGCATTTTCTGCTCATACATCTGTTGTAATGCTTGGACAGAGGAAGCATTAAACCTCACTGTGAATTGCAAGACAGAATCAGGTGACATTGATGACACATGTGAGACTGCTGCTAGGAAAGGTGTCCCTGACAGAATCTCATTCCAACATAGAGACAGCCACCAAATACTGATACTGACCTGCTTCTTCCTCAGAGTGAGGTTGATGTACAGTGGTGTGAAAAAGAAAGTACACCCTCTTTGAATTCTATGGTTTTACATATCAGGACATAATAACAATCATCTGTTCCTTAGCAGGTCTTAAAATTAGGTAAATACAACCTCAGATGAACAACAACACATGACATATTACACCGTGTAATGATTTATTTAACAAAAATAAAGCCAGATCTGCTTAGGCTTCGGCCCAAGTCTTCACTGTAGCACGCGCGCCCGACGGGGTGGCGGCGCATGCACGTGTGGAGACCGCAGTCTGCGGTCGGTTTTGAGCTGCAGGAGATTGTGGGGGGTGGGGGGGGGGGCATGGTGTTTTTTTTGCAGGGGTGTGGCTATGAACTCACACGGCTGTTTCGCCCTCATTGGCTGAACCGCCGGGTGTGTGGCCAGCCCTCCGTCGCAAGTTGTAAAGACAATTTTCTTGTCTTTGCAAACCTCGTCGTAGAGTGCGGCTGCCAAATGTGGGCCAATGTACATAGTGGGCCCAACCCCATTGAGGGGCAGTTCCTGTTCGTGAAGCGCATAACATAGCGTGCGTTGCAGCATTTACTGGGGATCTAGCCTAAATCCCTGCCTGCTTTCCCTCGTTCTTCCAACTCACCTCCCCGCTCCCTCTTCCAAACACTGACAAGAAGGGGAGGTGATCTGGGCACTAATATGGGTGCATTTTCTATCTTCTTTTTCTTGAAAAAGCGGGGCTGTGTTTTCATCCGTAAAAAAGCAAAAATAGCAAAAGTTGGAGAATTTGAAACATTTTGGAAAAATTTGGGCTCAGAAAATTTGGTAACAATATTCACAAATCTTTGTGAATAAAAAAAAAAGTTTGATAATCGTATTTAGATAAGTTTGCACATTTCTACTAGTTTATTGCAAAGTATGATCATACTCATTCAAAAGTCTATAAGACTCTCTGCCAAAGGAGTGTCCAAACAGGGTTTTTATACATTTAATTTCCTTTGTCTAAAATGTGTTACTAGGCAGATTATACTAACCACTCCTTAATTCTTAAACCAATAATATTACAGATCATTACAACCTGGTTAGAATTGGCTTAAAACATCTCTGAAAAGGTACCTGGTACAAACTTTCACTAGGAATGTGGGCGTTACTTCAGGCACAGTTGTAAATCTACTTAGAAGCGAAACTCTCTCATTCACACCACACACACATCTTACACACAAAATGGATACTGAAAAAATAACAGACCAAATAGAAACAGAACATTGCTTTCAATCCTTCTCCAGAGACCCCCCCCAGTCCATTTCAGCAATATATCAACAGTATCTTCATTTCAGCAATATTACTTCATCATGACCTAGAGTTCAGTCATTTTGTTACGGTTAATACAGTAGATGTGGTGATACATGCTGTCAGTGACAGATCTTGAAAATCGCAGTCCATCGATGATCCCCAACAACCATAATAGATTCCTTACCTGCAGCAAAATGACTATATGTAATGTCATATTAATTTCTGACTGGAATCAGTTGTATGAAGGTTGTGGCACCTCCCCCAGAGCTCACGTCACCTCCCCCTTTTTAATGGTGTATCTTCTCATTTTGCTGCAGGTTATCTAAAGGAATCTATTATGGTTCTTCCCCCTCATACAGAGGTATAGGGAACAGAATGCAGTGTAGTGTAGGACTTGCACTTATTATGGTTTATCTTGACGATTTGGTGTGCAGGCTTATGATGCTTTGACCAAAATATCTAACTTAAAAAACATATTTTATTATTATTAGTATTAGCATTATTATTAGTACTGAAGCATTATTTCTTGTAATTATTACCATGTATGTTTTGTCATTTGGATGTAGCACTGGGCACCCCCTGTCGTTTGTTGTATATATACAGTGTTCGACAAACCTATACATTTGCACGCCCCGGGCGAGTGGATTTAACATCGTGGCGAGCTTCTATTGGCCCAAGCAGCACACGTGTGGTACTAGGTGGCGAGTAGATTTTTTTTGTTCGGCGAGTAGATTTTTTGGTGATTTGTCGACCACTGTGTATATATATATATATATATATATATATATATATATATATATATATATATATATATAACTGTATGCTCATCTGCATGTCTTAGGCAGGTCTGCAACCCCGCCTTTCCCCATTATCACCCAGCATACAGCACTTCCACTACAGCAAGGGATTCTGGGAAATGACATGCAAATGAGCACACAGTGTCACTTTTTGCCTCAATAACCATTTTTAACATGGTTCCCTATAGGCTTAAGCTTGCTGCATGGTCACAGCTTTGAGCACAGCCAGGGTTAAGGTGCATACCCAGAAAACCACCCACAGACAGCTGTTTCGAACTTGATGGGTCTCATCAGTGTGGGGTTGATTTTACTGGGAATGCAAGAGAGGCTATGGGATAGGCTAAACCATAATACTGAGTTAAGTTATGGTGAGTAAAAAAAGTGACAAAAACCATCCACAGGAAAGCAAATATGCAAATATAACTGTATGCTCATCTGCATGTCTTAGGCAGGTCTGCAACCCCGCCTTTCCCCATTATCACCCAGCATACAGCACTTTCACTGCATATATATATATGTAGCACCCCTGCCACGGAAGATCGGGCCACTACATGGGTGTTTCTCTGGGTGCTGTAGCTCACCTGCTGGTTCAGGAGGTCTGAGTTGCTCAGCAGTTGTAGTTTAGGAGCAGCAACAGGACAGGCTTTCTTTTGGCTCTTACTGTGCATCGCCTCCATCCCATGGGGATCCAGCTGGATGCAGGATGGTCCCCACAGGCAATACTCCATTCCAATAATCGCACATCATAGTTGGTCCAACGGAAGTGATCGTCCTCCAGCCCTGGAGCAGACCCCAGGGGCTTGAGACCCAAAGAGCCCCTCCCAATCTCCTTAACCCTCTGGTAGGGAAAAAGGTATCACACTGTCCCATAATCAACCTCTCTCATTTTGGTGGAGTGTCAGCTTTTATACCCAGGGGGAAGGGCTTGTATCCCTGCCCCATAACAGGGCAGGTCCAGGTACTGACAGGCATCACACCATATACATGTGTCCCATTCAGTACCCTCCCCAGGTATGACACTCCAACTACCGGTTTAGGCCTGCCCCTGGATAAGGCAACATTGTATCTATCCAGGCAGCAACTGCAGGCTAGGCCCTGCGCAAGAGTTTAACCCCAACACGGCCTGTTCCTAACAGGACTTATAGTGTTGTGGCCAGTAGAAGGCTATAGCCAGTGGCCCTTGGCTACATCTACATATGTGTATAAGTATTTATTGTATATGTCAATGTGCTGTGTGTGACAGTGTGCTGGGTGTGTGCTGGGTGCGGTGGGACAGTTGAAGGAACTTGATGTTGAAAATGAAAACAAACTAACAGCTATTGGAAGACATTTTAAATTCTGCTACAATTGGGATTACAAATTACTGGCACTGATGGGGTAGATCCTCAGAAGTTCATTAATGATTTCACGAGACGTTAACTGTTAACGGGAATCTTGTAAGATCCCTAACAATGCACTAAGTGCTGTCTTGCAGGTAAAATGGCCTGCCATTAACTTTAACGGACGTTAGTGCTAATGACATACAAAAGAGGTGAGCACCACCTCAATGCATATCCAAAGCAGGCTGTTAAAGTTATCTCTGGAATGAACACATTTTTATTTAGGTCGTGGCTATACATTATGTTAGGTGTTTCTAGCAGAATATTATTTGGCCTTGTCCAGGGTTCTCAAGTGGCCTACATTGGCTTACTATATTGCCTTCGCAATATTGCAAGACATAGTGAATGACCTAAACTAGATCAAACAATTTAGCCAAGACCTGTGTATTAACCCCTTGGAAGCCATAGTGACCATTATGCATGCCTTCATTGCCACTAAAGTAACTAAGGGGTTAATACAAATACGCTAAGTACCCTACTACTGTATCATAGCAGTACACAGGGTTAACCCCACCACGTAATCCGACTGGGCATCCTAACCTCCCGCCCTGGGCACTTACCCCAATAACACCCCCTACTAGACTAATGCGCAATAGCCCTTTGTGGCTATAGGGCTTTTGCCCATTGAAAAGCGTAAAAACAAACACATAAAAAATAAATACATAGAAAAAACACAATAACATCATAAAAAACGATCATTTTAATCCATTGGCTGTCACTTTGGCTACCTAGGCCCTCAATGGGTGTCTAGATAGCCACATTGGCAAATAATATTGATCCTAAATAAATGTATTACTTACAAGCCGGCATGAAGGCAATCTTCCTCATCTTGATGGGCACCTGGAGAAAAAGTAATAAAGGGCTAATGCCCAACACAAAAAAGAAAAACATAATCCAAGCCCAATGGTAAATAAAAATAATACCTCCCAAAACCATTAAAATTAATCCAAACCCGATGCCCAAAAATAAATAAAAACAGAAAATCAGTCAAAATAAATCCAAGCCCACCAAAAAGAAGAGAAAATTAAAGTGGAAAATCAATCTAGGGCTGATGGCCTATTTATAATCCATGTCCATCATGGCTGTAGGATGTTGGATGATCAACTTGACACAAAGCTTTGGGTCTCCCATTGATAGAAGGGCAATATCCAGTGAGTATTTCTTCTTTTCTTCTTTAGTTGAAAGCTGTCCTCTTCCCTCTTCTTTCTTAAGGCCCAGGATGTGTCCTCTATGGCTCTTCACGGTCTTCTGAGACAGCCCTGGCTATATATATATATATATATATATATATATATATATATGGACAGTGCCATCACAGAAGGCCAGTCACATGGTACACAACCAATCCTATTGGATGATGTATCATCTGCCCATAAAGATGAGGAGGATGGGCTTCATCCCTGCTGGGGTAAGTAACACATTTATTTAGGGTCAACATGAATTGTCAGGCTGGCTATCTAGGCCCCCCATGTTCTAGGTAGGCACAATGACAATCAATGGATTCAAATGATAGTTTTTTTAATGATGTGTTTTTTTAATGTATTTATTTTTTATGTATATGTTGTAATACTATTCAAGGGACAAATAGCCCTATTAGCCACATTTGGCAAATTGGGCTATTGCCCATTAATCTAGTGGAGGGGGGGTAGGTTTGTTGGGGGGGTGGAGGAAGGAGGGATGAGTTAAGGGAGTAGGTGCCTTGGAGAGGGAGATTAGGCCCCCCGGTGAGTTACGGAGGGGTTATGGGGTGTAAACACCTTGTATATCATAGAAGTTTTACCGCTATGACATACAATCTATAGTAAGGCAGTTAGGGTATATGTATTAACCCCTTGGTTAGATTAGTGGCCATGAGGGCACGTATAATGCACACATTCATGGCCACTATGGCTTTCAAGGCATTAAGAAACATATTTCTATTGGGAAGGCAAATGCCAGGTATCTATTGCATTGCAATACATACCTGGCATCTTCCTCGGCATATGGCTGATGCGAGCCAGCGTTACAACCAGTTAGCGCCGGGGACTGTCTCATCCCAGCGTTAGCTGCGTTATCGTTATGCAAATGAGTTTTTGCATAGATTTTGCTTTATGGATACCAGTTAATCTCAGGGAAGCTAACGGATGTTACCTATTTAGATAACGGCCCATTAGTAGCCCAGATTTAATGAAGCTTTGAGTATCTACCCTAATCTGAGTGCAGTTGGTGTATGCAACAAAGCCCCGTTTGATGCAGACTCCGTTGCCTATAGAATTCGCATTGCCAAGATAAAGCCTACAGAAAGGATTAGCACAGTAATGTTGGCAAGTTACATGTATTGGAACGCCAAGGCAAGGAAACCTTTCTAGATGCTGCCACATACTGTAGGTCTGGAATTCTTATGTCACAAGTTTACAATCTCTTCTCATGTTTATATATTCTCAAGTTCATGGGGTTTCATGGATGTGATTACACTCTGAACGTTATAATTAATTTGATATCTTTATTTACATACTGTAGTTTATTTATTTATAAAATGTTTTACGAGGAAGTAATACAGTGAGAGTTACCTCTCGTTTGACTTCTACTATTCTCTTTCTGTTGATTTTTTTTGAGTGGGACTTTTTCATCTGCTGATTTTCTGATATCAATATTCTTTTTTAGTCATCCATTTTTTGTTTATAATATTTGTTGTAAATTGAATTTGCATGCTATCTATTGGGTGATTGGCATTAATAAATTCTTATCGATACGATCATCCATTTTTTTTTAATTCATGATTTTTGGATGTCATCGGAGTGCAGTTATTTAACAACATTTTTATTTTTGTATATTTATATAGTGACTTTTGCCTATTTGTGTCACAGCCCTTTCCTTGACCCCTGATTAGATGATCACATTTATTGCTTTTTTTTTTTTTAACCTTAGGCAAGGTAGTAGCTGTGATATAATGACATAATAATGAATGTTTAGTGTCAAAAAGTTTCAGGTTGTTTAGTTTATTTCTTGGAAGTTCAATTTGAACCCTATTTTTTGTCAAAGGTACAAAATAAAAAAGTCGCCACAGATGTAGCCAGACGCTCTGTTCTCGGTGTGTCAACATAAACAATAGCAAATCCCTGGCATTTATTTGCAATTTGCGGCTCCCTTATGAGTATCATAGGCGAAGATATTGCGTGTATACCTGCTGGAAACACATACTAAACTGTACTTACATAAATAACCGCACACATAATTGTGCTGGCTGACTGCAGCTGAGCCACGGATGAGCCGTGGATGAGCCACGGACAACAAAGTGCTCGCACGGCTGTAATCTGGCACCCCGCAGCGGTCACAGGGTCAGTAAGTCTGGCTACACCTGTCCTTGCATTTCTTACATTTAATGCCAATCTCTTGGAAGCAGCCATTTAAACCGCTACAGACTTCCGGAGAAGAAAAAAGTCGGATATGCAAAGGTTGATATATTATGATGCATTGTACCGTAGAATGTAGCAACGAATTCCTTCCCATCTCCTCCTGTAACCATTCCCTCAAATGCTGATGCTAGCACTAAATTAATACAGAATGCCTTCTTACACAGATGTCTAGAATTGCAATGCCAGATTAATAGCAGTGCCAATTCAATATCAAAACAGTCTCTTGTAATGCATGATACATTGCCCCCTTTACCTTTCAATTGTTAATTCTTTTTAAAAATCTAATCCACTCATAAGAAATGTCAGAAGACACATGGATAATCTCAGTCATCTCCCTTGTTTACCTTCAGTTTCCATCGCTCAAATCTGAGTACTCAAACTGCCATAATCTCACTTCAGCACCTACCAGTACTTTGTTTACATACTGCTGAGACCCTCTGATTATCACTTTGACTCCACAAGCCCTATTTGACGTCTTCCTTCAAACATTTCAACTTCTGTATTCTGGTTGGGACCAAATAGGCCTGTTCCTTTAGGAGTCAGGTTTGATAGCCAAACTGAGTGGGCGTTAGAGGTCCTGGGACCAGCACTTAAAAAGCATCCATTGTGCATATAGGACAACCTATGAAAGAGTAAAATGTCAATCAAAGAACAGGAGAGAAAGAAGAGTCACCCAACAATGGTACGAGCCATCTGTGATTATGTATAATGGGCATAAATAGTATCCATTTTCCCACACTGATGGACACATTTTCGTCAGATATGGGAAAAAGTAACATCTCAAACCTGCCAGTGTCATATAGAGTTAACCAGAAATGTTTGTACTGCTTTTAGTTTGGATGTATTTTTTTTAGTCTAATAATATCCCATTGTTCTCCTTCATTTTTACACTAGACAAAACAAGAGCCCATGTACACAAATGTACATTGTGTTTTTTTATGTGTGAAAGCTACGAGTCTAGTCTAAAAGGGATTTTTTTCACGTCTTTCTCTCCTGCAAGGTAGCAGTGAGGATTCTTTTAAAGAAAAACAAAAATCTTCTTTGATTTTAGGAAGGCGGAAACAAAATGACTGCACAGGCCTAAAATAACATCTGTCAAAGTTTCAGACTAATAACAAGGAATGTATTTTGTTATGCAATGACTACACAGAATCGACATCCAGAGGAAGCTTTGACAGCAAATACATTAAAGGAATTTTATGTGGAGCTTACAAAATGAGAGGGGGGAAAACAGACAATGTTACTTTTATATAGCACTAAAGTTTAATGTAATGGACCAAAAACAGGCATTATAGTGTCAGACAAGAGGACAATGACAGACAAGATTCCCTGTTTTAGGGTCCTGAGATATATATATGTAGTATGTGAGTATACATAAATAATCTGAACATGGTCGTTGTGATTTCTTTGATATGATTATCTGCACAAGAACTGGAACTGTGGCCATCTTGGAACTCCCATATGATGCACTCGACCTCTACTAGTTTTAAGTAAAATCATTTTAATTGAAATTAGACGAAAGGAAAAATTAAAACCTAAATTAAGCACTGCTGAGCAGCTATGTTACTTCTCAAGCTACAGATAGGGTGTCATAGATTGAATGCCCTACATCTATAATTACAGCATAAAATATTTACAACCACATATACATCAATCCAATCAGACATATATACATCTATTAATGAGGAGGTGTTATGGTTAGAGCAGACATAATCAGTAATAGGTGTATATAGGTCAAGTGCGTCATATGGGATTCTCTATCCTCTCGTATACTCACATTAGCTTTCTTCCCAGATAGCACCCGTATAGTCCGATATCATTTGAGCTGAGCAGGGACCACCCCAACGTGCTGTATACATCTTGGAACTCCGCCTGCTGGGAGGCACATTTCTTAATACATTCCGACGAACATAAAATGAACTTGGATTACTTTGTACATCTCTAATTACTATGACACATGACTTTCCCCTTACTCACTGTACGTGACAGTCCGCAGCTATTTATTTTTGTTATTGACAATGCCTGAAGTAGTCCTGTTCTGTTGTACCTCCAGCTTTGAGTAAGTTTAAAAAGAAGAGTTGTAATATAATATATCATATTTTTGCTTTAAAGAAGTATAACGGAGTATACATTTCCTAATTGTAATAAACCTGTTTGTCTTTATGTCTCAGGATAAAGCAATTATCCCTGAAACGTAAAATATTGGTGTCTGTATTGATTGGGCCACATGACTCGTCTTTAGGAAGGGATCTCACTCATTTGGATTTTGACAATGTGTGTCATATGGGCTGCCACATTTAAGTTTTTATCATATGGGATGCCCCTCCTCCACAACACACACACACACACACACACACACACACACACACACACACACACACACACACACACACACACACACACACACACACACACACACACACACACACACACACACACACACACACACAATCTCCACTACATTACATACACACAATCTCCCCCACAATACATACTCCCAACCCCCCTCTCCCCCCATGGCCCACATGATGAGGAACGTATAAACATGAAGAAGATGTCGCCACCCACTATGGAGGTAAGTATCTCGGGAAGCAGGGGGTCCCCGCAGCTGAAATGAACGTAGTTCTTTAAGTGACATAACATTATGTTAATCTCTTGTTAATTAAGGCCACTGGCTTGGAAACAGCATTGCATTAACTATAATAACCGTTCCACCTAACAGCGCATACCTACAAAAGTGAGTTAAGTTTAATGCAGGGACTTACATTGTTAGTTAAGTCATATCTAAGGGTGGCTTTACCCCTATCCAGACCTTGAAATATGTATTTTTGAGGCGAGAGAGAGGGAGAAAGAGAGGGAGAGAGGGGGAGGGGGAGGGGGAGAGGGAGAGAGAGAGAGAGAGAGAGAGAGAGAGAGAGAGAGAGAGAGAGAGAGAGAGAGAGAGAGAGAGAGAGAGAGACAGACAGAGGGGAGAGGGGGAGAGGGGGAGAGGGGGAGAGGGAGAAAGAGAGGGAGAAAGAGAGAGAGAAAGAGAGAGAGAGATCATGCAACACGTAGAGCTATACCTGTGAACCCACCTGAAATTCCAGGGAAATATGTTAATTCGAACATACTAAGTATATTCAAATGATTTAAATGTGCATACTCCCTAGGTATCGCTAGTGTGTTCACATGTTGTAGAAAGGAGTGTTTTAGGAGGTATAATAGTCAATGAGGACTCTGCAAAACGGAATGCTGTTTTTGCATATAATTAGCTTTGCGGATACACGTTAACCTCCATGGGGGGGGGGGGGGGAATGTCCATGACTGTTTTAAGTAACATCACGTTATGAGCCCTGAGTTAACGAGCTTAGTGGATCTGTCCCTAAGTGATCTATAAAATGGCATCAATACCTCTGCCTTTTTGCTGCTAACACCCCTCCCTAAACAAACAAAGCATGAGTTTCAGATAAAGCAGATAATATTCCATGATCTTCCCACTCTTGTACTATTAGATCATCAAGGTGCTAAAAACACGGCAATCTACCAGCATTTAATGGACTCTCTTCATGTTACATACAGTACATGGATAAGAAGCTTAAACAAATTACCAATATGAAAAGGGGCACACATTACATCCATATACACATACATATCCTCCTGATGTGTATGTGGATCTGTGGACCAAAAGCAAATAGATATGGTCCTGGGCCAGATTCGGCCAGTACCAGGGATGTACAGGGTGATTCAAGGGTTACTGCTGCCTTTGGTATTGCATGTGATTGACATTTTAAGCACTGCCTTGTTTTATTCTTCTGTAGAAACCATCCCTTCGTTAAAGTTTTACACCTCCTGCAACGGTGTCTCGGTTACAGTGACTCAGTGAGTGGGAGGGAGTTAAATTGTCCCTATCCCAGTGAGTCTGTGCAATACCCCTTGGCAATGTGACACATACATCTTACTGATCTACACATTCCAGAATGAAGTATTCTGAAGGGTGGATGAGACAGAATTACACTTGAAAATTGGTTAAGAAAAATACATAGGGGCCTATGCACTATGCAGCGATAAGCCACTTATCGCCGCCTTATCGCCAAAAAGGCCTACAGCGATTCAGTAAGCCCCAATAAGTCGGCGATAAGAGACCTTTTAGCCAATTTTTTTCCGAGAAAAAATAAAACGCCAAACGAGCGGAGATAAGACTCTTATCGCCATTGTTTCAAACTTGTGCAATTCTAATAGCCCCGATTAGCTTATCGAGGCTAATCGCGGCTCTAGAATAGAGATTTCCTCTCAAAATCGTCCCACCAGGAAAAGTTGGCAGGAAGGTGGTGAGAAGCTGCCGAGAAGCGGCGAGACGGGACTTAGAAAAAAAAATGCATTTTTCCTGCATCGGATTGATGCCGGGAGACTCCAGAGCTGATACCCATTAATATCAGCACCAGAGACCCCCATGCAATAAAAATGCATTTACAGGCAACTTCATTACCTTAGCGGCTAACTGCTAAGGCAATTAAGTGGTTAAGGAACACCATCAGCTTTATTGGGGGCAGAGGGGGTGAGTGAAACGGGTACTTGGCCCTTTATTCACCCCCTCTGCCCCCAATAAACATTACAATATGTACTAACAACCAATACACAACCCACCCACTCCTTGTGCCCCCACATAAAACCATAATTTATTTTTTGATACACAGGATTGAAACCAGAGGCCGGTGGGGGGTCGCTAGGTGGTCCCTGCGGGTGTCCCTGCAGTATCTTGGTGTCCTTGGGTTGTCCCTGTGGGTGTCCATGGGCCTCCAGGTGGTCCCTGAGGATGTCCGGAGGCCCCAATAGGGTGCCCGCGGATGTCTGGGGGTCCTCGGGTGGTCCACATGGGTGTCTGGGGGCCCTCGGGTTGTACCCACGGGTGTCTGGGGGCCCTCGAGTGGTCCCCATGGGTGACTGGGGGTTCTCGGGTGCTCCCCATGGGTGTCCAGGGGTACTCGGGTGGTCCCCGCAGGTCCCCGCTGGCCTGTGGTACCAATCCTGTTGCAAAACAACTAATTTGGATGATATTGCAATAAATACACCTCCCCCCCAACCCCAGCACATTGTAACGCTCGGCCTGCCCACAAGCCAGACGAAACCCCGGGACTGAGGTGGAAAGGGTAAAACCACACACCTAGCAGCAAACAGGGACACGGCCGGAGTGTGGTAGTAGCGTAGGTGGTCCGGGTAACAAGAATGTAAATGATACCGTACTTGACAGCTCCAGCGTAGAAGGGTTAAGTTTGTATGCCAAGGGTCGTGGGTTGGAGAGGGCAGCGTAATCGATTGTCCATAAGCCTGGGTCGTGGAGTCGAGAGAGCAGCGTAGTAGTTTGTCCGTGTGCCGTGTCCAAGGGTTGTAGAGGTCTGCAGCGTAGAAGTCCAAAGCAAGGTCCAAAGGGTTCCAGAGAGCAGCGGGACCCAAACGGTGACACGCAAGGAGCGTGTGCCGCATCAGCAGAGGTGGAGTCAGGTGCCCGGCGCCAACCAATGGCATCCTGGGTGCGCGTGCGCCCGCAGGGCCGACGCGCGTGGGCAGGAGGTGCAGGGAAAGCAGCCAGGGGTGGGGAATGCCGCCGGGGAGCCCGAACGGCCCAAGAAAAATGCAAGGATGCGCTGGATGCGGGTATACCCGCAGCGCGGATCCTTACAGTACCCCCCACACGAGGGTCAACTCCAGACGAACCAACCATGGTTTGAGGGGAAATTTTTGGTGGAAACGTCTGAGTAAGGAAGGAGAATGAACATCTGTAAGTGAAACCCATGAACGATCCTGAGGTCCGTATCCCTTCCAGTGAACCAAGAATTGGAGTTTGCCCCTGGAGATGCGAGAATAAATGATAGATTGAATTTCAAAGACCTGTTGTCCAGGTTTCAAAAGGGAAACGTTGAAGACGGGTGAAATCTTCATAGATGGAGGCAGTTGGAGTTGATAGGCCACATGGTTAATCTGTTTCAGAATAAAAAAGGGGCCCAGGAATTTAGGGGTTGGGGCCTTCAATTTGATATTTTTTGAAGAAAGCCAGACCTTCTCTCCAGGGATGAACTTATGGCCCTCCTGACGGAGCCTCTCTGCTTGTTTCCTCTGCCTTAACACAGATTTTTGAAGCACTGCTTGAATCCTTTTCCATGACTCCTGTAAGGAAGATACCCTCTCATCTGCTGCCGGAACTGCGGACCTGGAAGTATGCATGGGAAGACGAATAGGGTAAAATCCGTAGTTAATAAAAAACGGTGATTCTTGGGTAGACTCGTTCTTAAGAGAGTTGATCGCGAATTCAGCCCAAGGGAGTAACTCAGCCCAATTATCCTGAGAGTCCGAAGAAAAACAACGTAAATACTGTTCCAGGGATTGGTTCATACGTTCGGTCTGCCCATTTGTTTGGGGGTGGTAGCCTGAGGAGAAAAGAAGGGTAATGCCCAACCTCTGCGAAAATGCACGCCAGAATTTAGAAACAAATTGCGTACCCCGATCTGAAACAATGGACCACAGGACACCATGAATACTGAAGATTTCCTTTACAAAAATGTCGGCCAAAGTACTGGAATTGGGAAGACCCTTGAGGGGAAAAAAATGAGCTTGCTTAGAGAATCTGTCTACAATTACAAGAATGGTAGTCATGCCATTAGATGGGGGAAGATCCACGATGAAGTCCATAGAAATATGACTCCACGGACGATCCGGTACCGGGAGGGGTTGAAGAAGACCGGAAGGTTTTTGATGGACAGATTTATTTTGTGCACAGACTGGGCATGAAGAGGTGAAAGCTCTGATATCCTTTGACATGTTGGGCCACCAGAAGGTTCGCCGAATTAAATCATTTGTCTTCTTAAAGCCGGGATGGCCAGCAGATCTGGAGGAATGGCCCCATTCGAGAATTTTGAGATGAAAACGTGGACCATCAGGAACTTCCAACCCTTTGCGAACCTGAGTCTGGGATTACAGAATTTTGTCTAGAATGTCAAAAGAAGCGGCAGAAATAAACAACTGGGGGGGGTAGAATATTCTCTGGGATATCCTGAGACTTCTCCTCAGTGATAAACTGGCGGGAAAGTGCATCCGCTTTGATATTCTTAGTCCCAGGAATATAAGAGATGGTGAAGTTAAACCTAGAAAAGAACAGGGCCCAACGAGCTTGACGAGGACCAAGCCAACGAGCTCCATCAATGTAGGAGAGATTCTTGTGGTCCGTCAGGATGGAAATGGGTTCTTTGGTTCCTTCCAGGAGATGTCTCCACTCTTGTAAATCCATCTTGATGGCTAACAATTCCCTATTCCCCATGTCATAATTTCTTTCTGCAGAAGAATTTGTTTTAGAAAAAAACCCACAGGGCTGTAATTTGTCTTCGGGAGTGGTCCTTTGAGAGAGAACCGCAACAGCTCCTACGTCGGAGGCGTCAACTTCCAAAGTAAAGGGGAGGGTGGGGACGGGATGTCGCAGGATCGGAGCTGAGACAAAGGCTCTTTTAAGAGATTCAAAGGCCCGGGTGGATTCCAATGGCCATGAGGACGGATCGGCCCCCTTTTTGGTAAGGGCCGTGATGGGTGCCACCAAAGAAGAAAAGCCAGCGATGAACTTCCTGTAATAGTTTGCGAAGCCGAGGAAACGCTGAATCGTTTTAAAGGAGATAGGTTGAGGCCATTCGAGTACGGAATTGAGCTTCTCTGGATCCATGGTGAAGCTTTGATCCGAGACAATGTACCCCAGGAAGGTAGTAGAGAATTGATGAAAGACACACTTCTCCATCTTGGCATAGAGTTTGTTGGCCCGTAAACAAGAGAGCACCATCTTGGAATGAAGAATGTGTTCTTCGAGGGTCTTAGAAAAAATGAGGATATCATCCAAGTAGATAATTACACAAGAGTTCAATAGGTCCCGAAAAACCTCGTTCATAAAGACTTGGAAGACTGCAGGGGCATTGCACAACCCGAACGACATCAACAGGTACTCATAATGACCACTGCGTGTGTTGAACGCGGTCTTCCATTCATCTCCACTGCGGATGCGAATCAGGTTGTATGCTCCTCTTAGGTCAAGTTTGGAGAAAATGGTCACGCCTTGCAGTCTATCGAAGAAGAGCTCAGGAATAAGAGGCAAAGGATAACGATTTTTTATGGTAATTTTGTTCAAGCCACGGAAATCGATGCAGGGGCGAAGCGTCCCATCCTTCTTCATTACAAAAAAGAATCCTGCTCCAGCGGGAGAACTAGATTTCCGAATGAAGCCCTTAGCAAGGTTTTCTGAGATATACTGGGACATGGCCTCAGTCTCAGGCAAAGACAACGGATAAGACCTGGCTTTGGGAAATGGAGCACCCGGAATTAAGTCTATCAGACAGTCGAAAGGGCGATGAGGGGGAAGCTCCTCAGATTTGGCCTTACTGAAGACATCCAGGAACTCCGAATAGACGTCCGGAAGGGAGACGTCTTGTGGGGACGTGATCTCCAGGACAGCCAATACCGCTGCAGATGGAGCAGACACTCCTACTTGAGAGGATCTCCATAGAACAGGAACCCCGGCTGTCCAATTGATGATGGGATTGTGTAATTGCAGCCATGGCAAGCCCAGGATGATATGAACCGAAGGAGAGTGAATTACATCAAAAGAGATCATTTCAGAATGTCCATCATCCATAGAGAGTTCTAGAGGAAGTGTCTCCAAGGTAATAAAGGCTGGCTGCAGGGGTCGACCATCAGTCGCCTCTAATCCGACCGGATAGGCCTTCTCCCGGAGAGGAATGTCATGCTGAGCAGCAAACGCCTGGTTTATGAAATTTTCTCCGGAACCGGAATCAAGGAAGGCCTTAGCAGGGGTCTGGATATTCGCGTACTTAAGGAGCACCGTAGAGAAGAAGCAGAGGTGGTACCCAGTGAGACTCCCCCATACCTCACTGGGCATTGGCGTTTCCCGGCTTCGAAGGACAGCGTGGTAGGATATGCCCAGGAGAACAACAATAGAAGCACAGACCCTCATTACTCTGACGAAGGGAGGTGAAGTCTGCTCAGTTGCATGGGTTCCGGGGCTTCCAGTGTGGGCAGTGCAGGAAGAGGAGATCTGGAATTAGAGGACAGAGAAGTAGCCGTACGAAGATGTTGGCGTTCAGCCCGCCTCTCCAGAAGTCTTTGATCCACCCGAACGCAGAGAGCGATCAGGGCCTCTAGGGAGGATGGCCTCTCACGAGCCACCAATTCGTCCTTTAGTGTCTCCGAAAGCCCTTGCCAGAAGGCGGCGAGAGAGCACCATCGTTCCAGTCCATCTCCGCTGCAATAGTCCAGAACTCCAGAGTGTAACGCGCCACTGATCTCCGACTCTGCAAAATATGAAACAAAGACGATGCCGCCATATCACTGCGTCCAGGAGTGTCAAACACTAATCGAAATTCTCTTTTGAAATTGGTATAATTGTAAGTGAGTTCGGGTTTCAGTTCCCAGATTGGTGAGGCCCAGGCTAAGGCATCTCCGGTGAGGAGGGAGTACACGTAGGCTACCTTAGTATGATCTGTGGGAAAGCGAGAAGGTGGCAGCTCAAATTGTATTTCGCACTGGTTCAAGAAACTGCGACATGCAAGCGGATCTCCCGCGTATTTACTGGGTGTAGGTATCCACAAGTCAGAGGGACCTGATCCTCCATGGGATACAATGGAGGAAGATGTGGAGACACTACCCTGGGGAATCTGAAGAGAGAGGGTATTAACTTGCTGGTTAAGAGTGGAAACTTGGTTGTCAAAAAATTAAAGTGTTTGGAAATGGTGGTTAAGGTATCTTCCACCTCAGGGTGGTCTGGGTCTGTTGGGCTCTGTATAATGTAACGCTCGGCCTGCCCACAAGCCAGACGAAACCCCGGGACTGAGGTGGAAAGGGTAAAACCACACACCTAGCAGCAAACAGGGACACGGCCGGAGTGTGGTAGTAGCGTAGGTGGTCCGGGTAACAAGAATGTAAATTATACCGTACTTGACAGCTCCGGCGTAGAAGGGTTAAGTTTGTATGCCAAGGGTCGTGGGTTTGAGAGGGCAGCGTAATCGATTGTCCGTAAGCCTGGGTCGTGAAGTGGAGAGAGCAGCGTAGTAGTTTGTCCGTGTGCCGTGTCCAAGGGTTGTAGAGATCTGCAGTGTAGAAGTCCAAAGCAAGGTCCAAAGGGTTCCAGAGAGCAGCGTAGTAGAGTTCAAAGCAAGGGTCAAATCCAGGGAAGTCAGCAAAGATTCCAGGGAAAGGAGCAGCACTGAAAAGACAAGAGAGGCCAGGCAACAGCAGACAGCACCAAGGTACAGAAGCTATGCAGAGCAAAGAGGAAATGAAGAAGAGGATTATATAGGGGGCTGGGACCAATCAGAGAAAGGGGAGTGACGGAGGAGAGGCCCAAAGAGGAACCTAATAGGAGAGCAGAGTGTCGAAATTTGACACCAATGGGAGTGAGGGGAGGGACAGAGAAGTGAGCAAGATAAGGCCCAGATAGAGGAGAGTTGCTAGAGGCAAAGGGAGTGGTCAGAGTAAGGGGAGGAATGGAGGGGCGGACAATGGAAAGGACAGAAAGAGAAGGAGGACCCGAGAGGCAAGGCAGATGGGGAAGGGGCATGCTGGGCACGTGCACGACGTCCGAGGAGGCGGAGCATGGGGAAGGTGCACCGGAGGATCCAGGAGCAGAGAGAAGAAGGGGAGGAGCAGAGGGACGGACAGGGGAAGGGTCAGGCAAGGAGGGAGAAGCGGGGAGGCGGAGCCGACGGGACCCGAACGGCGACACGCAAGGAGCGTGTGCCGCGTCAGCGGAGGCGGAGTCAGGCACCCGGCACCAACCAATGGCGGCTTGGGTGC